>NC_053157.1:219574584-219734085 GCF_016835505.1 Polypterus senegalus
TTAAAAATGTGAAAGATCCTGAAATGACCTGCCATGAAATTTATTAAGCTTGTTTGGAGTACTAGGTTGTTGTACCGTGTTAGCCATTATGAATGTAGAGAAAAGCCAAGCAAAATGACACCTTTTATTGGCTAACTAAAAAGATTACAATATGCAAGCTTTCGAGGCAACTCAGGCCCCTTCTTCAGGCAAGATGTAATCATTAAACATTACATCTTGCCTGAAGAAGGGGCCTGAGTTGCCTTGAAAGCTTGCATATTGTAATCTTTTTAGTTAGCCAATAAAAGGTGTCATTTTTCTTGGCTTTTCTTAAGCTTGTTTGGGAATTATATTGTGCAGCTTAACTCCCTGAGCAGATAAAAAAAAATCTAGCTATTTGGTCATATGCATACTGTGTACTGTCAACTTTTAGGAGTGAAATCATATTTCAATATTCTTAATATCACAACACTTACAATGCAACTGTCATTTTACACCTGCAAGTTTTGTATAGGTTCGCTTCCCGGGTCCTCCCTGCGTGGAGCTTGCATGTTCTCCTCGTGTCTTCATGGGTTTCCTCCAGGCGCTCCGGTTTCCTCCCACAATCCAAAGACATGCAGGTTAGGTGGATTGGCGATTCTAAATTGGCCCTAGTGTGTGCTTGGTGTTTGTGTGTGTCCTGCGGTGGGTTGGCACCCTGCCCAGGATTGGTTCCTGCCTTGTGCCCTGTGTTGGCTGGGATTGGCTCCAGCAGACCCCCGTGACCCTGTATTCGGATTCAGCGGGTTAGAAAATGGATGGATGGATGGAAGTTTTGTATACTGTATACCAAAGACAGCACCTCGTTTTCAAGCAAAGTAACATTCTATACACAGAAACGTATGCATTTCATCTTTTAAAACGAGCCAGAACCATCACATTATTTTATTAAAAATGAATGATACTTTAAGGAGTAAAACGGAAATATAGAACTACGTTTTAGTGTCAAATTGTCCCACGCGCCCCTTTAAAAAGTTCTAAAAATGGTTATTAACAGGTGGTTGCAGATGACATATAACACTAATATAACAACAACAAAAAGTTCTTACCAAACAAAACAGTACTTTCTTTTTCTTTCAGAATTCCAGGTAGGGAGAAGTCAAGCAAAATGACACATTTTATTGGCTAACTAAAAAGATTACAACATGCAAGCTTTCGAGGCAACTCGGGCCCCTTCTTCAGGCAAGATGTAATCCACTAATTTCTGTTTTGCGTGATTTAAAAGTGGCGGGCACAGAGAGTTAGTAGGTGCGTAGCCGTTTGAAAGACTGTACCATTATAAAAGTGTAGGAGGGGAGTCTTCTAAAGTATTAAAAAATATGTTTAGCAATGAAGATTTTCTCTTAAAAATATAAGACTTTAACTTGAAAAAACGATTTTATATAGTGTTTAGTACTGGATAAAAATATTCCACTCCCACTTTTAAGGTGAAAGTATTCTCAGCTCTTCATCCACACATCCCTTTGAGAGATGCAGCAATTTGCAGAGCCGCAGCGTCGTATTACAGTCTGCAGCGTCACTCTGTTGGAGATGGTTTAGGCTTAGCGGGCGAACCTACCTGATATAGAGAAGCTGCGCTTATCTCAGCCTGCTTCGATTCCCCCAAACTAATCATCTTGTTTTAGAATGGTGCTTTCCAGCACGAGGATGAAGCTAATGTAACAGGGCCACTCGCAATATACTTTTCTCTAATTGGTTTACCTTATGAGGCTGCCCAGCGAGTGCATTTTGTCCTTTCGGAGATGCCATACAGAAGGGAGGTTGTGGGGTGTGTTGTTTCTCTCAGAGACGCGCGTAACAGTGTTAGTATTTGTGAACTAACCAGCAATAAGCTCTAGAATACTCTCCATACCAGTCTGTTCTGCTTCGTTACCTTATTATCATCCAGGAGTCCCCAACTCCAATGCAAAGCCTTTTCTTAATTAATGTCCTGTTTTAACTGCTAATTAACTTCATTTGAATTTATTTTAATTGACTTGCTCTTGAAGACTCAGACTCTTGTTTATTTTTCCTTAATTAGCTGCCAAACAATAATGATACAAAATGAGTATAAACATGACCCGCAAACTGTGTCCATCATACAACATCTGAAAATAAAGAAAGATGAAGGTCTCAGGAATGTTGATCTACTCAGGTCCCCAAAACATTTTAACACTGCTCTTAGAAAAGAGAAAATGAACCATTTTGAAAATGCATTCTATTGCACAATGAGGGCAGCAACAAGCCATGGAATTAAAGAACTGGTTTAATTACCGACAAGACTTAGCGCCTAATTAAGCATCTGGTTGGAGTTTGAGGCTCTGACTTAGATGGTCTTCTGTAGGCTCACTCATTTCACATTTCATTTCTGTTTGGGTGTCATTTAAGGAAAGGAATGAAGCAATTCAGAGGAACGATGAGGACATTTAGGGAAAAAAATCTTTAAAAACAAGTCAATTAAAATGAATTCACAATAATTTAATTATCAGCAAAAACGGGACACTAATTAAGAAAAGGGGTAGAATGAAAACCTGCAGCCACTGTGGTCCTCCAAGACTAGAGTTGGGGACCCCTGGTCAGCACACAGAAGCTTGGTTGTAGTGTTGCAGCTTGAGTGTTCATGAGTTTCCCCGCTTAATAAGGAAAAAAACCTTGAAGAAAGGTACTAGGGAGTTTTATTTTATTAGCATATCTAATGTTGCTGAATCCTCGTTTAAAATAATCTGTGTAATTTATTAAACAAACCAAAATTTTTGTAATTGAGGATATACCAGTGAAAAAGAAACGCTCATCCTAAAAAATATCAAGGTTTGGTTTGATACTTTTGACAATGATTTTCAATACAGATGTCTGTCGTTAGATTTAATGCATAAAATGTGAAGTGTGTTAAGTGAATTTTATATTAAATGCATTTGTGATATCACTGAAATAGTATGTACTAGACAACCCTCGGCGTAGCATACGCCGCATAATCAGACCGCTTTTTAAATGATTTTTAAGCACAGAGGAAAAAATAAACATTTGAAAAATCCGTAATTTAATAAACCACCAAGAAAAGTAACATTGCAACAATGCACGCTACGAACCAACATACAATTGAAAACCGGAGGAGCGCCGTCGCGCTTTCTCCTTCCAAAGCGAAGGACGGGGTTGAACGGCGCTCGTTCAGTACGCACTGCCCACTTATGTGCCCGCCCCCAACTCCCTACCTGAGTCGCTTTCGTCTGTGTACAGTCCACACGCACCTGTGAGTCACGTTGACTGTTAATTTTCCAAACACCGCCTCAGTCGGTTTCCACGTTGACTTTTCATTGTTCTTTGCGGTCCCGGCTGCTTTTTTTATATATATAATCCACCAAGTCACCCGACCATGGGGGACTTTACAAAGGGCAGGGACGTAATCAGTGCGAGCGTATGACCCGCACGTACTGGGAATTCCTCGTTCGTGGGGAACAATTGGAAGTCACGGTCTCCATCACGAATGGGGTTCAACGGCTTACCCACGCTGGGTAGACAAACGTTGATCCATTCAGTGTAGCGCGCGTGCAGTACCGGACATACAAGTGCATCACAGACCTGTTAATGCTCAATCTCACGTTGCTGAAAGCCACTTGTCCCTCTAAGAATTTGGACGCCGACCGCTGTTGGGTTGTATAACTATTTAGCAGGCGGGAGTCTCGTTCGTTTTCGGAAATAACCAGCCAAATCGCTCCACCAACTAAGCACTGCCATGCACCACCACCCACAGAATCGAGAAAGAGCTATCAATCTGTCAATCCTGTCCGTGTCCGGGCCGGGTGAGGTTTCCTGTGTTGAGTCAAATGAAGCGAAAGGCTCCACACCTGGTGGTGCCCTTCCGTCAATTCCTTTAAGTTTCAGCTTTATAACCATACTCCCCCCTGAACCCAAAGACTTTGGTTACCTGGTTGGCTGCCCGGCGGGTCATGGGAATGATGCCGCCGGATCACCTGTTTCGGGGTCTGCATTGGTGAAGCAGGTGAGACGGTAATGAAACAGAGGCACAGGGCTTATTGGTTTTTAAAGACTGCTTCCTTCATTGGGTTTTAACCAATGCACAGAACGAACCAACACACAATCGTCCGTGTGGCACTCAGGGTGGAACGGGAGGAGAGGAGAAGGACATCCACTCCGCTCCCTCCGTCATGCTAGTCTGCTGATTTCTCGTTCAGTATACACCGCCTGCTCACGTGCCCACCTCCAACTTGTCACTCGAATCGTTGTCTTTGCACAGTCCAGATGCACCTGTGACTCACGTAGACTTTTCATTGCTCTGTGCGGTTTTGGCTGCCTTTCTATATATAATCCACCAAGACACCCGACCACAGTGGTGGGGGGTGTGTACAAAGTGCAGGAGTATCTAAGAAGACGCATGTTTGTCGCGGATGCGAATTGCTGTATGTAGCGTGTACAACACTTTGCTATGGTGCACGCGGTCGTGCATTGTAACCGAAAACTCGTTTTTTAAGACTGCTCACTTCATTGTGTTTTAACCTCAGTTGTAAAGGAACGTTTTAAGGATCCCATGGGATACCCCTTGCAAACAGTTTTACACGCCGCATATGCCGATTCACCTCAGCGAGAAACATGCCTCTATTAACAGTCAACGTGGGTCGGAGCTGCATGTGACCTCTAAGACAGACGAATATAAATGACGCCGGTTTTTCTGTGTCGTCGCGTCCGAGTTGGTGGGCGTGGCTCTGTGAGTTGTCGTCGTATCCAATGGTCTTGGAGTTGGTGAGCGTGGCTCCTTCCTGCGTGCGCCATAGGTGTCTCACTTGTCGGCGGCTTAGTGAATCCACGCCCCTTCCGGCGTGCTTTCCATGGTTGTCTTGCCTTAGTGAATTATATATATAGATGCTTCCCAAACATCCTAGACACAATAGACTGCACTCAAGTGTGAATAACGGCTGCGCCAAGCTAATTAGAGACCAAATATGTAAAATGCAAATCCTTTGAGTATCAATGCACAGGTTAAGTCTTTTGAAATGACAATGACAGGTCATATTGTGCAATGTGACATTCTGACGACGGGCAAACTCCTCGGTGTGACATTGGAGCCTTGAACCAGTGGAAGAAGCTGCAGCTTTCTTTTTGGCTACCAAATGTGCAACACACATTTACATATACTGTACTAAATACCTTTCTAGTACTTCTGAAGTAAGTTATTTTCTTGTATGAAATGTTCAGTTTTTGTGAAATGTGCTTCATGTTACTACGGAATGCTTGTTTTAAGTGTTTGAAGTATGATGCATACAAACCAGCTCATTTACTACCAAACCGGACAATTCAAAGGAAACTTAAAAAAAAAAAATGAATGATGACATTAATATTTAATTTATATTATGCACAAAATCAGAACAGTAATGTAAGTTGACATCAGTCTGCTATGGATTGCCAGACAGCGTCTCTCACTTTCTTTATAGCGGATACATTTCATTTTTTGTGTTAATATAGATAAACTATTATTTCTTGATCAACTGCTGAAAAGACCACCACTGTCTCTGTTACATGTTGTTCTATTTTATGACAATCTCCCGTGATACATCGTACATCCCATTCAGTTTCACACTTATAGTCACAGGTACACAATCTTCAGAAATTACAGTCTCCTCTTAGCCTTGAAAGATGTTATGTACAAAATGTTGTCAGGACTGTTTAAATTCGAGCGTAATTATGGATTGTCCTAGTCCGTCTCGAGCTAACGAGAAACGCTTTGGGTTTGTTGAAACAACTGAGCCTCGATTGGAAAAACAAGGCTTGTTCAAGCCTTAAAGAGCAAAGTATCGATTTCATATCCACACTTTTTGGAATTTTTGGATCTATTCAACATCTGGTTTTGAACCTCTAAACAACAGCAAACCTTGGCCGTGTGAGCATTATAGTTTGGCTGTGTTTTGCTGCTGTAGGGCCTGGGTAGCTTTCTATCACTGGGGCAAGCATGACCTTCATAATGTACGAGATATACTTCAGCATAATTTCAGTTAGAGTGATGAAAGTGAACTAAATATGGTTCATGCAACAGAACAAAGAAACAATAAGTCAAATAAAATATAATAATGAAAGTGAACATTACTTTTAATCAAAACTGTTATCTTACAGACATATTGGAATTAAATTTTCTTTAATTTTACCCTTCCCCCCACAAAAAAACCCCATATATCCAACCTGCTATATCCTAACTACAGTGTTACAGGGGTCTGCTGGAGCCAATCCCAGCCAACATAGGGTGCAAGGCAGGAAGCAAACCCTGGGCAGGGTGTACACACGAGAGACAATTTAGAATCGCCAATGCACCTAACCTGCATGTCTTTGGACTGTGAGAGGAAACCCACGCAAACACAGAGAGAACATGCAAACTCCACGCAGGGAGGACCCTGGAAGCAAACCTGAGTCTCCTAACTGCAAGGCAGCAGCGCTACCACTGCACCACCGTGCCACCCAACAATAACAATAATAAAAATGAATTATGTACAAATTCTTTTGGAATTCTTTTATAATGCACATATTTTGGTGAAATCTTTCAGCTAAGGAAGACATAAGCTTGAAGGAAAGGACATTATACTCACCAGTCATAGTATGAGAGATTAGTAAAGTATTGCAAGTTGATTAGCACATACAAGCATGGGTTCCAGTGTGTTCTGTACATGAGATAATAATGACACCATTCAAAAGCTGATAACCTCTTCTTCCCACTGAGAAAAGATTTGACTTTTAAGAAAAAAAACAAACAAATATAGGTTTAATCTTCACTACTAACTCGCTTTATGGCCCTGAGCAATTCACATGATCTGTCAAAAGCATGCTGTATTGTATGTTTAAAGCATTTTAACAAGATATTCAAAAATGAACGGTACAGAAAAATGTAAATAAATTAAAATCAAAAAGCATGTATGCATCCGAAGTAAAGGATGGATAAGTGATTTTTTTTTTTTTTTACTTACCATACTTATTTTTTAACTTCACCTGTTTGTTGTCAGTGGCGCAGTGGTAGCACTGCTGCCTGGCAGTAAGGAGACCTGGGTTCTCTTCCCTGGTCTTGCCTGCATGGAGTTTGCATGTTCTCTCCGTGTCTGCATGGGTTTCCTCCCACAGTCCAAAGACCTGGAGGTTAGGTGCGTTGGCGATCCTACATTGTCCTTAGTGTGTGCTTGGTGTGTGCATGTGCCCTGTGGTGGGCTGGAGCCCTGCCTGGGGTTTGTTTGTGCCTTGTGCTGGCTGGGATCGGCTCCAGCAGACCCCCATGACCCTGTGTTAGGATATGGCGGGTAACGACTGACTGTTTGTTGTCTGGTACAAATTTTGTAATTGATATTTAACCCTCTTCTTTTGTACACTTACTCACTTCCGATGACAATACATGAATCAATAATCAGTTTCCCTAATTGATCAATTAATCTATGTTAATTAAGAAATGAAATTTTCATATGAAGAATAGTACAAAATTTCACCAATAGATGGCGCTAGTAACAGATAGAAATATTAAAGGAAGTCCTGATTACAAAATTATACTAAAACAAACCCAAGACTAAAAAGTTGAAAATTATATAATTTATATATATATATATATATATATATATATATATATATATATATATATATATATATATATATATATATACACACACACACAGTGGGTACGGAAAGTATTCAGACCCCCTTCAATTTTTCACTCTTTGTTATATTGCAGCCATTTACTAAAATCATTTAAATTAATTTTTTTTCCCTCATTAATGTACACACAGCACCCCATATTGACAGACAAAAAAAATAATTTTTGAAATTGTTGCAGATTTATTAAAAAAGAAAAACTGAAATATCACATGGTCCTAAGTATTCAGACCCTTTGCTGTGACACTCATATATTTAACTCAGGTGCTTTCCATTTCTTCTGATCATCCTTGAGATCACCTTCGTTTGAGTCCAGCTGTATTTGATTATACTGATTGGACTTGATTAGGAAAGCCACACACCTGTCTATACAAGACCTTACAGCTCACAATGCATGTCAGAGAAAATGAGAATCATGAGGTCAAAGGAACTGCCTGAAGTGCTCAGAGACAGAATTGTGGAAAGGCACAGATCTGGCCAAGGTTACAAAAAAATTCTGCTGCACTTAAGGTTCCCAAGAGCACAGTGGCCTCCATAATCCTTAAATGGAAGACGTTTGAGACGACCAGAACCCTTCCTAGAGCTGGCCGTCTGGCCAAGCTGAGCTACCTGGGGAGAAGAGCCTGGGTGAGAGAGGTAAAGAAGAACCCAAAGATCACTTTGGCTGAGCTCCAGAGATGCAGCTTTAATTCAAAGGGTGTATCAAAAAATATTTTATGACTTTTATGATTTTTAATATTTTAGGAATGAGAGCCATTTTTCTGCAAGCCAATCCAACTGCTGGGGCTCAAAAGTATTTGGACAAACTAACATAAATGTAACAATCATTTCAATATTTGTTTGAAAATCCTTTCTAGTCAATGACTGTCTGAAGTCTGAACTCAAGGCCATGTCCAAGTGCTGGGTTTCCACCCCACTGATGCTTTGCCAGGCCTTTACTGCGGCTGTCTTCAGTTGCTGCCTGCTTGTTGGACTTTCTGCCATCAGTTTTGTCTTCAGCAAGTGAAATGTATATCCAGTTGGGTCGAGGTCACTTGACTGACTTGGCCATTGAAGAATTTTCCACTTCTCAAACTTACTGACCTAGTGAACGTATATGAATAAGAGATTTCAGTTTTTTTGGTTTTTAATAAATATGCAAACTTTTTTGAAAACATGTTTTCACTTTGTCACTATGGGCTACTGGGTGTAGATTGTTGGGCAAAAATAAAAAAGTAGCCATATCCAACCAAGTTAGAGTCTGCTTTTTTTAAAGTCTTCAATTTTCTACCCATTCACATTACAATGCAGAGTCAGCATTTTCAGAAATATATAAACCTGAAGAGGAGTTGTTTTCAGGGGTTAAAAACACTGGAGTAGTTTGGATGAAATGCAAAAAATTAGACTTATGTATACTTTTTAAATAAAAATGTAGTAGTGTGGACTTGGCCCAAGTCTCAGCACCGGAGCACCACAGAGCTGTGTGCTATCGCCTCCTCTTTTGAATCTCTGCACAGTCCAATCTATAAAACCTCTGAAATTTGCAGATGGTACCACATTGATTGGTTATAATCATGATGGAGATGAGTTCAGTTAAAAAAGGAATCAGTGAGCACAAACACATAGCATTCATGGTATCAATCCAGCGAGGAGTTGCTAAAATTATGGGATCTGATAATAGACAAAAAGAACAGACTGATATGGAGGTAATGTAGATGACAGATGAGGTTATGTAGATGACAGATGGGACATTTGCATTTCAGCCAGTAATGACGTAAGGGTCAACATTTGAAAAACACACATAATTGTTTTCTTACCATTATACAAATATATATAATTATAAATAACAATGCTAGTAATCCCAGAGTTTTATTTTCTACGATTGATCGTCTGCTAAGCCCAGTGAAACCTGTGATGCTATTGCTGTATTTTTCAATCAAAAAATGAATGATATTAGAAATAATATACAGTAGTATATTTCCCCAACACTGATCCTCTTAAGCCCCAGTACTCTGTTATAAAAAAATTTAATTCTTTCACCATTCTTTTTTATATTTATTTTAAATAATTTCTCAACTGAGACCCTCCACCTGCATCCTTGAGCCAATACCAACACGTTTTTTCAAAGAAGTATCAGGCATGCTAATTGATAGTATTCTTGACATAGTAAACTTGTCATTAGATACGGGGGTCTTCCCTTCTCTTAAGACTACTGTAGTTAAACTCCTACTCAAGAAAAATAATCTTGACACCTCTGCTTTTGAAAATTTTAGACCCATTTCTAACCTGCCTTTCTTAAGTAAAATTCTAGAGAAGGCAGCCATTATGCAGTTAAATGACCACCTCAATAAACATGCTATTCTTGATAAGTTTCAGTCAGGTTTTAGAACAAATCACAGCACAGAAACTGCACTCGTTAAAGTAGTAAATGACTTGTGGGTAAATGCAGACAGAGGCCATTTATCTGTTCTCATCCTCTTAGATCTGAGTGCTGCATTTGACACCATTGATCACAATATTCTTAGAAATCGCCTTAGTCAATGGGTGGGCCTCTCTGGCAGTGTCTTAAATGTGTTTGAATCCTGCCTGGCAGGTAAAAAATTCTTTGTTAGTTGTGATAATTACAACTCAAAGACGCATGATATTCTATATGGTGTTCCACAAGGTTCTATCCTGTGTCCGCTGCTCTTTTCAATCTACATGCTTCCATTAGTTTAGATTATCTTGGGGCACAACGTGAGCTACCACAGCTATGCTGATGACATGCAGCTGTATTTATCAATAGCACCTGATGACCCCAACTCTGTTGTTCCACTAACACAGTGTCTTACTTGTGTTTCTGAATGGATGAGTAGTAATTTTCTCAAGCTAAATAAAGAGAAAACAGAAATTTTAGTGATTGGCAATAATGGATACAATGAGGCTATTAGAAATAAACTTGATGCATTAGGATTAAAAGTCAAGGTGGAGGTAAAGAATTTAGGGGTAACTGTTGACTGTGACCTGAATTTTAAATTGCATATTAATCAGATCACTAGGACAACATTTTTCCACTTAAGAAATATAGCAAAAGTTAAACCTCTTATATCATTGAAAGATGCTGAGAAATCAGTTCACGCTTTTCTTTACAGTCGACTAGTTTACTGTAACGCACTCCTCTCAGGACTACCCAAAAAGCCATAAATCGATTGCAACGAGTTCAGAATGCAGCTGCTAGAATCCTAACTAAGAAAAGAAAATGCGAGCACATCTCTCCAGTTTTGATGTCACTACACTGGTTGCCTGTGTCATTCAGAATTGACTTTAAAATACTGCTTATAGTTTACAAAGCCTTAAATAATCTCGCTCCATCTTATACAGTATATCAGAATGTCTGACACCTTATATTCCAAATCGTAACCTTAGATCCTCAAACGACTGTCTGCTTAGAATTCCAAAAGCTAAACTTAAAAGAAGTGGTGAGGCGGCCTTCTGCTGTTATGCACCTAAAATCTGGAATAGCCTACCAATAGGATGATACAGTGGAGCACTTTAAAAAACTGCTAAAACACATTACTTTAACATGGCTTTCTCATAGCTTCATTTTAGTTTAATCCTGATGTTCTGTATATTCAATTAATTGTCATTACTATTCATGGTGGCTCCAAAATCCATACTATCCCCTACTTTCTCTTCTGCTCTTTTTCCAGTTTTCTGTGGTGGCGACCTGCACCACCACCACCTAACCAAAGCACCATGATGTCCCTACATTGATGGATTAAAGGCCAGAAGTCCACGTGACCGTCATCATCAAGTCCTTCCATGAGAACCCTGAATATAATGAGGACTGACTGAGATCATTTATGTTAGGTAGAAGCGGGGCCCGGCGGTCTCATGGTCTGGAATCCCTGTAGATTTTATTTTTTTTCCAGCCATCTGGAGCTTTTGTTTTGCTCTTTCTGTCCTCCCTGGCCATCAGACCTTACTTTTATTCTACGTTAATTAGTGTTGTCTTATTTTAATTCTTACTTTGTCTCTTTGTCTTTTTTCTCTTTCTTCATCATGTAAAGCACTTTGAGATACATTATTTGTATGAAAATGTGCTATATAAATAAATATTATTGTTGATGTTGTTGTTGTAGCAACACTGTGCACTTCTACTATTTTCTTTATATATGTTGACCAGCTCGAGTAGGTGCACAGTGGAGTTCCTCATCCTAACATGGCTCCTTTTCATCTCAGAACTGTAAAGCACATCAGAAAGTGGTGTGGATGACTCAAAATATTAAAAGGAAACAGCTCCTTTCTGTTCAGGATGTAGATATGATGAGCTACAATTAATAATAATTTACTTTTGTATAGCCCAATATCCCACACGGAGTGCTGCAATAGGATTTAACAGGCCCTGTTTTTTGATAGCCCCATATGTCTTGACTGTCTTAGAAGACAAGGAAAATCTCCCCAAAAAACCCTTGTAGGGAAAAAATGGAAGAAACCTTGGGAAAGGCAGTTCAAAAAGAGACCCCTTTCCAAGTAGGTTGGGCATGCAGTGGGTGTCAAAAAATGGGGTTAAATACAATACAATACGCAGAACAGAATGTAAGTAATCCTCAAAACAATGCAAGACTAAAATGGTAGTAGTACAAGTACAGAGCAAAATGTAAGAGTAAATGATATTACTTATTATGATTCAGATTTGTTCAGAGTCCTGGAGATCTCAGCCACCTACTGGTGATTCTACAGCTGAGTAAGTGCTGGGCCGGCCAATCTGATGAAAAGATCCCTCTATCCAATGATTCCAGCGCTCCTCTATCAGTTATGACTTTTCCTTAGTCAAGCAAGCAACATGGCACTAGGGCAATGGCACCAAGTGCCATATTTTAGTACCAAGAAGAGAAACATCCTGGCTGAAAACTCACTACAGTAATCCCTCGCTATATTGGGCTTCGACTTTCGCGGCTTCACTCTATCGCGGATTTTAAATGTAAGCACATCTAAATATACTGCTCAAAAGAATTAAAGGAACACTTTTTAATCAGAGTATAGCATAAAGTCAATGAAACTTATGGGATATTAATCTGGTCAGTTAAGTAGCAGAGGGGGTTGTTAATCAGTTTCAGCTGCTGTGGTGTAAAAGAAATTAACAACAGATGCACTAGAGGGGCAACAATGAGATGACCCCCAAAACAGGAATGGTTTAACAGGTGGAGGCCACTGACATTTTTCCCTCCTCATCTTTTCTGACTGTTTCTACACTAGTTTTACATTTGGCTACAGTCAGTGTCACTACTGGTAGCATGAGGCGATACCTGGACCCTACAGAGGTTGCACAGGTAGTCCAACTTCTCCAGGATGGCACATCAATACGTGTCATTGCCAGAAGGTTTGCTGTGTCTCCCTGCACAGTCTCAAGGGCATGGAGGAGATTCTAGGAGACAAGCAGTTACTCTAGGAGAGCTGGAGAGGGCCATAGAAGGTCCATAACCCATCAGCAGGACCAGTATCTGCTCCTTTGGGCAAGGAGGAACAGGATGAGCACTGCCAGAGCCCTACAAAATGACCTCCAGTAGGCCACTGGTGTGAATGTCTCTGACCAAACAATCAGAAACAGACTTCATGAGGCTTGCCTGAGGGCCCAAATGTCTACTGCGCCCTGTGCTCACTACACAGCACCGGGGAGCTCAATTGGCATTTGCCATAGAATACCAGAATTGGCAGGTCCACCACTGGCGTCCTGTGCTTTTCACAGATGAGAGCAGGTTCACCCATTAGGCGCCGCCAGGTTGCTCCTCAGGCTGTACAACAGCTCAGGGATGCCCTCATACAGATCTGGGAGGAAATGCCACAAGACACCATCCGTCGTCTCATTAGGAGCATGCCCCGACGTTGTCAAGCATGCATACAAGCTCGTGGGGCCACACAAGATACTGAAAAGCATTTTGAGTAGCAGAAATTAAGTTTTTGAAAAAATGGACTAGCCTGCCATATCTTCATTTCACTCTGATTTTAGGGTGTCTACACAATTGAGCCCTCTGTAGGCAGAAAACTTTTATTTCCATTAAAAGACTTGCCATCCTTTTGTTCCTAAGACATTGCCCTGTCGTTATTTGTATAGATATCCAACTTCATATTGAGATCTGATGTATCTAATGTGTTTCTTTAAAGTGTTCCTTTAATTTTTGTGAGCAGTGTATATATCACGGATTTTTCGCTGGTTCGCGGATTTCTGCGGACAATGTGTCTTTTAATTTATGTCTACACGCTTCCTCAGTTTGTTTGCCCAGTTGATTTCATACAAGGAACGCTATTGGCGGATGGCTTAGAAGCTACCCAATCAGAGCATGTATTACATGTATGTATTAACTAAAACTCCTCAATGCTATAAGGTATGCTTCCCGCGCGGTGCTCGATTGTTTGCTTGTCTCTGCCTCTATCTCACCCTCTCTGACATTCTCTGCGCCTGACGGAGGGGCTGTGAGCAGAGGTGCTGTTTGCACAGAAGCTGTTTGCCTAGTGGATACGGACGCTCCTCTAAGAAATGCCGCTTTATCGCGGTGCTTCCAAAAGCACATTTATTGATTTTTTGATGGTTTCCTTTAATCTCGCTCTCTCTCTGACGTTCTCTGCGCCTGGACGGAGGAGATGTGAGCAGAGGGGCTGTTTGCACAGAAGCTGTTTGCTTAGAAGATACTGACGCTCCTCTAAAAAATGCCGAGGCAAACTTAAAAGCACACGTATTGTTTTTTTGATTGTTTGCTTTTCTTTGCAAGCTCTCTCTCTCTCTCTCTGAAATTCTCTGCTCCTTTGAAGATAAGATATGTTTGCATTCTTTTAATTGTGAGAAAGAACTGTCATCCCTGTCTTGTCATGGAGCACAGTTTAAACTTTTGACTAAAGGGTGTTATTTCATGTCTAGAGGGCTCTAATAATATTAACAGTGTGGGAGAGTTTATAAGGGCTTAAAATATTTAAAAATAACTACACAAACATATGGTTTCTACATCGCGGATTTTCATCTATCGCGGGGGGTTCTGGAATGCAACCCCCGCGATCGAGGAGGGATTACTGTACTTCAGTTTGGTATACCCAGACTAGAGCTGCTGAATAACTGTGCAAACTGCATCTCTTTTGTTAGGCATTAGCACTAAAACATAAGTAATATGATAGTTATAATTTGTTACTAACCCTCACCTGTTCTGTTACTAACAAGACTACCTTCTAAGGACTTAAACTATAAACAATGCCTTTGGTCATCCTGCACAGACACTTTCTTATTCTTATAACCTTTCAGGGCCATTAGCAGCAATGAGTGAATTCACTTTGTACACCATTGCACAATCATGAAATGTAAATCTCTGTTTTAAAAAGGTTTCTCGGGTTTTTACATTTTTTGTTTGGATTGAAAAACATGAAATATTGTTCCCTAAAGTCTTATTCACACTTCTAGTACAACTGTGTTTTTTCAGAAGCTGCTAAATGCTAAATCCAAAGCACACCATTTAAATCGATTTAGTTTTATGTATGCGGAGGAATGAAGTGTTTTTGTTATGTGATAAAAAAAGGCAGGTGGTGCAAGTGCATTGAGAATGGTAAAGACTACATTGAGAAATGACACGATCAGTTTTGTTAAGGTTCATTCCATTTTCTAATAAGTCCCATTTTCTGACTTTAGCTTGATTCCTCCTCGTATAACAGGAAAGTGAGCTTCTTGGCTAAAAAATACAAAAACATGACAAAGAATAATTGTTCTAGTGTGAGGACTTCATGCTTCCCCCCACTGTCGCTCATTTGGAACAAGCATCTGCTCAGTATCTCATAATTCAAGGGGCCTCCAAAGACATTTCTGCTTACAAGACAAATAGGTTTTTGTGTGGTTCTTTACCACTGTGTGAAAGGGATGTGAATGCCCTGGTGACAGAAGTAAAATCCTGTGTCCTCAGGCTGGACTCCATGTATGGTCAGTGTGAAGTCTGTCCCTGTCCCGCTGCCTTTGAAACGTTCTGGGATTCCAGTGGGTGTGTAAAGGGCATCATGAATCACCTTTTGGGGAGTTTCTCCAAGTTTCACCCTGTACCAGCGCATCACATCTACTTTCCATTGAGAGTCATAAATGGAACCGTTGGTTTGACACTTGAAAGAGACAACATCTCCATAGAGGGCAGACACAGTGGAAGGAGTCTGAGTTACAGTAATAATACAACTGGATTCTAAAATGAAATATACAGAACACAAGGTGAACATAGATAGATAGATACTTTATTAATGAAGAAATATCTCAGGTATCAATATGTTTAGAAGTAAAGACTGATTTGAAATCCTTACAAAAGTACTGTGAGTGGAATATTCATTTTCTTACAGAAAACCAAACTATTGTATTACAACTTATTATAATGAATGTTTAATAAACAGTCAGTTATTCAACAACAAAATGCTCAACAATGAAAATGTTCTTCATTTCATATGGGTAAGGTACACCAATAAGTATGATATTTACCAATGCAATAGCATTAAAAGGTATGCAGTACGCTCTATTTAGCAGCTTTTATAGGAAACCATTTCAAATCACTTAGCAAGAAATTCTTATTGTGTGTATTTATGTGTATTGCCACAATCAATCAATGTTTATGTCTTCAGTGCCCTCCACAGAGCACACCATTGCAAGATACTCTGTAAATCAAGAAAGGATACATTTTAGTGCAACACAATGCAATATATATAAAACAGTCTGTTGTACCTGGTATGAGGAAAACAGCAAGCACCACAGCCCACAAGACCAGTGCCTTCATTGTAGCTGGTAAGTCTCTGTCACTCTGCATGCAGATCACTGCAGAGCGGCTGATAAATGTTGTAAACGTGGGGTCCTTTCATGCAAATCTAGAGTGACGTTCACAGAAGACAGCCTGTATTTGAACAATTTGCAGATGTGAAACACACAGCTGGCAAAGATCAGTCCATCAGTGCTGGTGGAAATGCAAATAGAAATAAAACAAACAGGAAAATTGCTTTCTTTTACCTTATCATCCACACCCACATGCTGTATGTCATGCTTCTTGTGGAGGCCCTTTGACAAAGATGATACTGGCACGGCCCGACCATCTTTTTCAAAAGCCCAACATCAGACACTTGCAGAGCTGTAGCACCACACATCACTGCAGTTCTAGGCCAGCAGTAATTTCTGGGCAGAACTTAAGAAATTTCCGACAAATGTTAGTCGCTAAGTCATATTGTTGAAAACGTAATCAATCGTTTTTTTACATTTTAAGTTAATTATTCTCAAAAATATAATGGAGTCATTATAGATACTGAAGTTCTAAAGTTAAACAATAAAAGCCAAACCAAACATTGACATGTGATTAATAGTTCTGCACAAGACACTACTAAGAGAATTATCTTCACGCTTCTTAAAGAAAACTGCAAATACAATCTTTGTACACTGGTATATCTATGAAGGTTAGAAGTGAACGGCTATCCAAAACTATCTTTGAAGGTATTTGAGCAATGTGTTGACTTGTAAAAACACATCATTACATTTGGATAAATTGGCCAGCAGCACCTTCAGAATTTCCAAGAGGACCTCAAAATAAATTTTGTTGTGCCCTCTAAGAAATGCCTTAAGAATGCTGAATTGTTTGCAATAAATTTAATTTCTGTAAATTATTCTGAAAAATAATGTTTTTAAAATGCTTTTTGATACCACTAAATGACTTTAACAATATTGACATAAAAAAAAACTATTATCAAAATTATTTATAGTTTCAAAAAATACCCACCATCCAAAAATCAAAACAAGACACCAAAATAACAACAATTATTTATATAGCACATTTTCATACAAAAAAAATGTAGCTCAAAGTGCTTTACATAATGAAGAAAAGAAAAATAAAAGACACAGTAAGAAAACAAAGTAAGTCAACATTAATTAACATAGAATAAGAGTAAAGTCTGATGGCCAGGGTTGACAGAAAAAATAAAAAAACTCCAGACGGCTGGAGAAAAAAAAAATAAAATCTGCAGCGTTGCCAGACCATGAGACCACCCAGTCCCCTCTGGGCATTCTACCTAACATAAATGAAACAGTCCTCTTTGGATTTAGGGTTCTCATGGAAGGACTTGATGATGATGGTCACGTAGACTTCTGGCTTTTAGTCCATCAGTGTTGGAGCATCATGATGCTTTGAGTACACCACAAAAAAAACGGAAAAAGAAACAGAAGAGAGAGTTGGGGTCAGTACGGATTTTAGAGCCACCATGAATAGTTATTATGAAGAATTGAAACATACAGAGTATCAGGATTAAGTTAAATTGAAGTTATAGAAAGGCCATGTTAAAGTAATGTGTTTTCAGCAGTTTTTTAAACTGCTCTACTGTATCAGCCTGGCGAATTCCTATTGGCAGGCTATTCCAGATTTTAGGTGCATAACAGCAGAAGGCCGCCAGCCTCACCACTTCTTTTAAGTTTTGTTCTTGGAATTCTAAGGAGACACTCATTTGAGGATCTAAGGTTACGATTTGGAATATAATGTGTCAGACTTTCCTATATATAAGATGGAGCAAGATTATTTAAGGCTGTATAAACCATAAGCAGGATGAATAAAATTATCAAAAAATAATGAATAAAATGATCAAAAACTGTGATCGAGATTTTGATATACAATAAAACACAATAAAATACACCAAGTAAATAAAGTAATGACTCTTTTGCCAGTTACTGGTGAATGGCCCTTAAAAAGACCCTTGGCTTCCTCGGTACTGTTTGGGCCCACCACTCATATATTCTAGTGGTGACATGCATTCCTAGCTTTTTTGTTCCTATGCCCATTAGTACACACCACCTGGCTGCACTTCACCTATTCACCCGGGGTCAGAGGCAACACATATGCCACAATGTTCCCCCAGCTCTTTTTGAGCCTACTCAAGCCCAGGGCCCAATCAAAGGCTCGGCAGTGGCCAAGCATCTGAACTGATGAACTTAGCAGTCAGGAGATGTACCTGAAAGAGGCGCTCTCTAAGTGCTGTATCTCTGCCCTTTTTCTCTTGCTGTCCCTGGAGGTGCTTCATAGTCAGCCTATCTAGGTTCCGTATTTCCACCCAACAGATAGTTTAGCATCTATAAGCTTCGTTCCATAAACTGCTGGGGGTATTACACAAAGAACACGAGACCTAGCTCTGTAAATCTTGCTTGTAGAAGCCTCATTTGCCAGTTGAGACCCACTTGGCTCCAAGAAGCCAAAGTATTTCTCATTAACTCAAGATTGGCTTGGTAGATAGGAGGCAGAGGGTGATGGTCAAGGAATTGGGTGAAGTTAAGAGTGTGTCCCACAGGGGTCAGTACTAGGACCACTACTATTTTTAATATACTTAAATGATTTGGATAGGAATATACAGTAAATAATAAGCCTGCTAAGTTTTCAGATGATGCTAAGCTAGGAAGACTGGCAGGTTAATATACAGTACAATTCTTTGAATTATTATATTCAAATCAGCCTCGGCTGTTCCACAGCCCTGACCTGTACTCGTGGGTTAAGTAAATGGATCGATGGATCTACCAGGACTGCCACTGGCTCCCCTCTAAATCTGATGTTCAATATTTTGATGACAGAACATAAGTATTCCTCCCATAAATCAGTCTTTACCTTGGCATTTAATTGGGCATGTTTTTTTTCCCTTGGTCAAATTAAACAATGCTAAGCAAATTGACAGGTACCTATTCTTAACTAAATGCATTTGAGTAAGTTAAAGACCTTTGGCAAAATAAAAGTGCATTTGAAATGGCATACAAATGAACAGTATGGATGAATGCATCAAGGTACATTTCCATTTAGGAGAAGATACTGTATATTACAGTTACACTGTACTGCAGTGGTTCTCAACCTGTGGGGTGGGCCCCCCTAGGAGGGCACGAAGTAACAAAAAGGGGGGCACGAAGATGTGAAAAAAAGAAAATAGGAATCGAAAATGTGATAAAAACATCTATTGAAACCAAAACAAATGAACTTAAACTACATTCTGATACTAGAAAAATATATATAGAGTTAGATAAATGTCGATAAAAGTTAAGTAGGTATAATAAAATATATCTATGTTTCAAAAAAAAGTTAGGGGGGCGTGATTAAAACTGTTATGAAAACTCGGGTCGCAAATGCTTAAAGGTTGAGAAACGCTGCTGTACTGGATGGTCGTCATGAGTCACATCCAACGTTTACTTAAGAAAAGACAAATGATTAATACGCATCACGATAATACTGAGGACTTTCAGTCAATGAGTTATTCAGCAAAAGTTTGTCAAGAAATGCTACGGGGGCTCCTTCATACTAACACGTCTGCATAATGACTCACTGGGACTGGGACTACCAAGTCAGAAGTTTCCTTTCCTTTTAATTTTATTGATTTATAGTCATTCTGGTTTGTGTTCAGACCAATATGTATATATTTATTTATTTTTGTATGTAGGTATTGTCACACACGTGCATATGGAAGGCAGCTAAAGGGCCTGAAGGAAGGCAATTCCTTGCCAGACCAGGGGGTGGTGAAGTGTGCTGATCCTTTCTCTCTTTCCACTGCAGACCACTTACGGGAAATTCTGCCTGGTCCTGATGACATCACTTCCGACTCCGGCCATGATGATGTCACTTCCTTTACCCGCCCATAAATCCGCCATCTTTGCCTCATCAAGTTCATTATGTTCTGGACTCAAACCAATACACTACTTTCAACAATTTTGCAGTCAGGAAAAATTATACAGGTGGCTGCTCCAAACCTATTTTTTGACTCCTTGTCTATTAATTTATGACAGAATGTATGTATGTATGTATTTATTTAAAGAGCTTAAATGAAAACCCTGTACCACTTGTTCTTTGATTTGCAGCCCAGTGGATGTTTTGAAAAGTTATGCAAAGTCATTGTCAGCTATTTTATTTTTTGTACGGTATAATTGTGCTCTTTGGAATAACAATAAGATTGATGAAAATTATTTTACTTGAAACATATTTACAGTAATCCCTCGCTATATCGCGCTTTGACTTTCACGGTTTCACTCTATTGCGGATTTTAAATGTAAGCACATCTAAATATATATCACAGATTTTTTGCTGGTTCGCGGATTTCTGCAGACAATGGGTCTTTTAATTTATGCTACACGCCTCCTCAGTTTGTTTGCCCTGTTGATTTCATACAAGGGACGCTATTGGCGGATGGCTTAGAAGCTACCCAATCAGAGCATGTATTACATATTAACTAAAACTCCTCAATGCTATAAGATATGCATCCCGCACGGAGCTTAATTGTTTGCTTGTCTCTTCCTCTCTCTCACCCTCTTTGACATTCTCTGCGCCTGACGGAGGGGCTGTTTGCTTAGAAGATACTGACGCTCCTCTAAAAAATGCCGGCAAACTTAAAAGCACACGTATTGATTTTTTGATTGTTTGCTTTTCTTTGCAAGTGCTCTCTCCCTCTGAAATTCTCTGCTCCTGAAGAGAAGAAGATCTATTTGCATTCTTTTAATTGTGAGAAAGAACTGTCATCTCTGTCTTGTCATGGATGACAGTTTAAACTTTTGACTAAAGGGTGTTATTTCATGTCTAGAGGGCTCTAATAATGTTAACAGTGTGGGAGAGTTTATAAGGGCTTAAAATATATAAAAATAACTACACAAACATATGGTTTCTACTTGGATTTTTTAGTCTATCATGGGGTTCTGGAACACAACCCCCGCGATCGAGGAGGGATTACTGTATACTGCCACTTTTCATAAAATAACAATAACTGCAATAGTAATCATTATCATCTTCGATATCATCATCCAACTGGAGCAGCACAAATGACTCTTGCCACAAAATAAAAAAGAAACCAATCATCTCAACAGCATGACTATAATGTTTTAGAGGGGTTGCTAAAGACTGTTTTACTCAATGTCAAAATATAATCATCTTATAACTGGCATCCTTTAAAACTTGCATTAAATTTGGGCAAATTTCACCTTCTGTTTCTCCCCACCAGCTGAACTCTTCCCATTTGCTCCTGGTTCTTTAAAAAGCTCTCCATAGGCAACGTCTCATTTGACAAACTCTTTTGCTGTGCACTCAGTAGCTGGTGATATTACATTCTTTGCATACATATGTGTGGATAATGTAAACAACAATCGTGGGTTAGTGTGTGAAAATGGTTATTATATTTTTGTTGCATAGAATTTTGTACTCATATTTGGCTTATTAGTTTATTGTAAGGACGTCTATTAAGTGTATAAGTTTATATTGCAGTGGGCTTCTTTGAAAAGCTTATCACTTTTGCCTAAGCTACCATATACCGTACACTGCACACCTTATAATTATATCAAGGGAGAGACTCTTTGGGTTCTAGAAAGTGTTTATGGAGCAGATACATTCAGTTCTTATCCTAACAAATCTTTAAAATTGCAATGATCCGACCTGGCCTCTTTTCTATAAACTATTTTTGGTGAGTTTTACAGTTGAATCAATCCCCCAATGCAGAACAGTACTCTCAGTTGTTACTCTGTTTAACAGCAAAGAGGAAGTCAAGAACTGAAGACATGCGGATCAGTGGGAAGTTATTTTACAATTTACTGCATATTTCTTATGTGTGACATTTCTTATTGCTCATTTGCAATACACATGACTAACTGAAAGTTTTATTCAGGGTTTATAGATTTGACTTTTAGAATTATCTTTTCTACCTTTGTTATGTGTGTTGATACTTGTGTGAGCTTCACCATATCAAATTGCATGTGAGTAGTGTTGTATGAGCAAAACTAATGTAAACTAAGTATCTTTTGGTAGTTTGGTATTGATTTATCTGGGGTGTCCACCCCAATTGCATATTTGACGTTATCTGCCCAAGCTCCATGCACTTGCTCAATGCTGTGTCCACTCCAAAGTTATCAGAATTTTAAATAGGCACCATGCACCTGCCTATTATTAATTGTATATGAAAAAACAGTTTAAGGCAAATAATTTATTAATTTAGACGCACTTCTCTATATGGGAATGGGATTTTTTCAGTGACTCAGTTTTCTTCTCCCTTTTCATGGAAAACTGAAATCCTACTTTGTGTTGTGGGCATGGATCCTGACATTATAATGTGTTTAAGAGTGGCTGCATGATTACTGTTTTTATAAAAACCTGTGAAGTTAATCTGATAACATAAACCCTATTGCAGGATTTGAGCTGACCCAGGCCACTAGGGGACGATGTGTTTTGGCCTAACAAATGTACTGGTGTGGACAGTCACACATTATAGGGCTAACATGCAGGAATCTTTGATGCCACTGGGGGGAGTCCCACCCATATGACACCACAGATTTAGATTTTTGAAAGGGCCATGTGCCCCCATTCCTCTAAAATGATTTTCTTGAGGATGAGTGTTTCATTTTACACTTTTTTCATGCCAATAGTTGCAATATATTACAACATACCGTATATACTCGTGGATAAGTTCTCCCGCGGATAAGTTGGGGCTTGATTTTACTGTATTGTTTCCAGTATTTTATAATGTTGGTCGTATAAGTTGAATGCGGAAAACTCATGCCATTGGTCCAAGAGATTATGATATGCTAACACTCACCTGAGAGAGTAACCACGGAGCACATGGCCTTTTTTTTTCTATGTATTGTGCCTACGTGACCACACGGTAATACCCGAACTATTCTGAAGCGACGTTTGCACTGTTTCATGTTTTTTGTATCTCACACCCTCATACACCTTTATCGTAAGAGCATCCTTTATTTGTGATGGAGCGTTCGATTAGAAAAAAATATGAAGCTGGTTTTAAATTAAAAATCGTTGAAGTGGTGAAAGAAATTGGTAACTGAACTGCTGCAACAAAATTCAATGTGTCTGAGAAACCGGTACGAGATTGGAGGAGGCAAGAAGATGTAAAAAATAAAAATGTAAGTGTCACATTTTTGAACGGGCATCTAAGTCAGGGTCTGATTTTTACGATCGATTTTTCGGGTTTCAAGACCCGACTTATATGTGAGTATATACGGTAATTTCTCTGAGGTGAGTGAAAATTTGGATCTGTTTTGTTGTTTTATTTATAAAGGATGTTCCTTTATTGTCGCCTTTCGGAAATGTTGATATGAACATTTAGACAACTTTTTATTTATTACCCTGTAGATCTTTATTTAAATGGACATATGTTCTTATTTCTACAGGTTTTGCATGATTTTGAGTTTTTCTAACACTGTTTTGTGTAAAGCTCTCTATTGAGCTAGAACATGACATCCGTGTCCAGCATTGATAAGGTAGGCTCCTGCATCTCTTGTATCCGAGTTGTGTTATGTGTATTTAATAGATGCTTCTTGTAAATTTGTGCATGTGCTCTGAAACTGTCTTTAAAGTGAATCTAGTCACAGATTTCTTTTCATTTCTTCAGTTTGTTGGGCTAATCCTGGCACATTCATGTAGGTGTTTTAGTACATGCATGGAGCGGGAAACAATGCTTCATTCTTTGTCACTGGAAGTATGAAAAAAATTAAAAGAGTGGGTAAAGATGAGCCCTTACCCTGATGCTGCACAAAATTGTTAACCCAAAACCAGGAATTAAAATAAAGATAGATGTAATACTGACCATGTTAAACGCTACGTAAGACTTACAGTAAATGCCCGAAAGGTAAACAGAACTAAAGACATAAAGCAGAGGAAAAAAAGGCTCCGGGTCTAAAGTTCGAGTGACCTTTAGTTCATAGAGAGCCAACAAAACAGAATAGAATGCAGAAGAAGGTATTGCTTTCACTGTTTCTTAACTCAAGGGTTTTGGGCTCTGTGGTGTTATGGGTCCACAGCTCGTTGAGAAAAGGCCATTCATTTTAAATAGATAATCCCCGCACCCGAGGCGGCTTCGTCGATGTTATGTAGCGAGCCGCGGGGCAGTCATCGATGTGGGCGTTTCTCACCTTGTGCACAGGTGAGGAACTGCCCACATTTGTGATTGCTCCCGTGGCTAATGCTACAGCTGTGATGGCCCCTCACGTTTTAAAAGAAGCGCGAGTCGGTGTGGAGGAGGTGTAAGAAACGATCGGAGAGAAAAAGGAAAGGAAAGGAAAGAGGACGGAGGTTACAGGGAGCGAGGAAGCATGCGGTGCAGGAGAGACAGACACGTGGAGCGTCGCGTGTGGTGGCCAGCGATCGGCTCATGGACAGCTGCGTTGGAAGCTGGGTGTTAGGCCGACACCCAGGTGTTTGTGTTGATGTCGCTCCCGCTGAGCGATCAGGTAGCGGGAGTGACCAGGGAAGGCGACTGGCCGCAGAGAGGCCATTGGAAAGGCAGCGGAAGTCGGGAGACTTGGTGGTTGGAATCCCCAACGTGAGCGACCTGGCCGTTGGTGGAAACCAAGTTCTCCGAGGCTGGGATGAGTGCCATACTGGAGCCAGGGTTCGGGAGGTCTCCAGTCTCATGCGTGTGTTTCAGGAGGGCAGCTGCAGAGAGCGTCTTGCCTGCTGCTTGGCCCAAACGGGATAAGCAGGTGAGACGCTAATAAATGATGCACCGGATTTGTTGTTGGTTTTTAAGACTGCTTCCTAGAGAAGATTTTAACCTCTGGTTTTAAAGAATTGTTTTTTTCTTATTGTTGTTTTAACCTCCACGTTCTTTTTATGGATTATTTATTTAATGAACTTTGAAGAACTGCACTATTTATGGAACACTTGTTTTGATGGACAATTTTAATAAAAGCACTATTGCACTTTTTGCACCACCCCTTGCTCAATTGTTTATTTGCCTCCACTGACTAGCTCACTCGGTAACATTATCGACGGTGTTGGGTTCAAGTGCTTCCAACAGCAATGGGAGTGTGAAGCCAGAACCCACATCGTCACAGGCTCGTTTTATAAATGACTCAGTTACGCATTTAAAACTGGTTACTTAAGAAATGCCAGGGAAAACGTAGCCTCTTACAATATGTTGTAATTATCTTTCTTGAATATTTCTTATTATTGTATTTACAAGGTGGGTCATTAAATAACGAGACTGATTAAATAACTCACCTTTATTTATATGTATTACAAGTTTAATGCTTGTCCCCTTCAATATACTCCCCATTTGCACTAATACCTTGCTGCAGTCTTGTTTTCTACTGGTCAAAGGCATGGAGCAAATCAATTTTCTTCTTTGCAGCATCAACTGACTCAAAACGTATCCCTTTAAGCACTGATTTAACTTTTGGGAAAAGAGAAAAGGTGCATGGTGCTAAATTAGGCAAATATGGAGGATGTTCAAGTGTAGTAATGTGCTTGTCAGTCAAAAACTGCTTTACAGAAAGTGCTGTGTGAGCAGGCGCATTGTCCTGGTGAAGAATGAAACCATTTTCCCACAGTTGCAGCTGTTTATTTCTGACTTTTTCTCTCAGCTTTATCAAAACTTCCTTATAATAATGCTGGTTAAATGTTGTGCCTTGTAGAACCCATTCTTCCAAAATTGCACTCTTGATATCGAAAAACACAATGAGCATGGCTATGAATCTTAACTTGCTTTGACGAGCTTTTTTCATTCTTGTTCCAGGGTATCCATCATCTTTGACATTCTCGCGTCCCTCACTGAATCTTTTGTGCCACTCAAACACCAATGCACAAGACAGGCAGTCATTCCCATAAGCTGTAGTAAGCATTTGAAAACATTCTGTTGGTGTTTTGTGCAATTTTACTAAAAATTTCAAATTGACACGTTGTTCAACTTTTAAACTTAGCATTCTTTTGGCACACTGCGGAAAACACAACCAAACTAAATGGCGACTCACAATTAACAGAACGTCCTAGAGTGTTGCTACTTGTCATGCAGGTTCAGACGTGTTCAAGGTCACCACGCATGCAGTTATAACCGGTTCTAACTGCTTTGTTTGCTAGTTGGAATCACAGTCTCGTTATTTAATAGACATACAGTGGTGTGAAAAACTATTTGCCCCCTTCCTGATTTCTGATTCTCTTGCATGTTTGTCACCCAAAATGTTTCTGATCATCAAACACATTTAACCATTAGTCAAATATAACACAAGTAAACACAAAATGCAGTTTTTTTTTTTTTTATTTATTTATTTATTTATTAATTTTATTACAATCAATACATAGCAATCAAGTTTTACAAAAAAAAAAAAGAATTATGCTAAGAACAGATCGATCCCCACCCTTGAGAGAGAGAGCAAGCCAAACGGTGTAAAATTTAAGGCTTTTAAAAATACCTAAATCAACAAATTCTCTGTGCTTTATAAAATCATTTCAAAATATTACTGATTAGATCCTGCCATGTTTTGAAAAAGTCTGCACAGATCCTCTAACTTAGTATTTGATTTTTTCCAATTTTAAATAATATAACACATCAGTTTCCCACTGACTTAAAAGAGGAGAGTTTGGGTTCTTCCAGTTTATCAGAATAAGTCTGCGTGCCAACAGTGTAGTGAATGCAATCACAATTTGTTTGTCTTTCTCCACTTTAAGACCCTCTGGAAGAACCCCAAACACAGCTGTTAATGGGTTAGGAGGGATTGTGAGTCCAAGACTGTCTGAGAGGTAATTAAAATTTTTGTCCAGAATAATGTTAATTTGGAGCAGGCCCAGAACATGTGACCTAGTGAGGCTGGGGCTTGGTTGCAACGTTCGCAGGTTGGATCATGCCCTGGAAACATTTTGAGAGTTTTAGTCGAGACAGATGTGCTCGATATATAATTTTGAGTTGTATAATTGTATGCTTTGCATATGGAGCTTGAGTGAATTCTCTGCATTGCTACTTTCCACTCCTTTTCTGATATATTAATTGAGAGGTCATTTTCCCAGTGTCCTCTTGGATCTTTGAAAGGAAGGGATTGTAAAAGGATTTTATATATTGTAGAGATGGAGTCTAACTCCTTGAAATTGAGCAATAATTTTTCCAGCGTGGATGAGGGTGCAAGATGAGGAAAATCTGGAAGGTTCTGTTTAACAAAGTTCCTGATTTGAAGATAGTGAAAGAAATTTGTAGCTGGAATGTTAAATTTGGAATGTAATTGTTCATAGGATGCAAAGACGTTGTCTATATAAAGATCTCTAAGCAAGTTAATTCCAAATTTTTCCAGATATTAAAACTGCATATGTTTGTGAGGGTTGAAAGAGGTGGTTCTTTTGCAGGGTGCCACAGAAAGAAGCTTCTCCGTCTTAAAATGCTTTCTACATTGGTTCCAGATTCTAAGTGAGTGGAGCACAATTGGGTTATTAGTGTATTGCCGATAGCGTGTGTTTATTGGAGCACAAAGCAAGGAATACAAAGAAGTACTGCAGGATTTTACTTCTATTGCGGTCCATGCCTGTGTATGTTCTTCTATTTGTGTCCAGGTTCTTATCGACTGTATATTTGCGCCCAGTAATAAAACTGGAAGTTAGGTAGAGCCATGCCGCCTTCTGCCTTTTGTCTTTGTAGGGTCGCTCTTTTGATGCGTGGATGTTTAGAATTCCAAATAAATGAGGTTATTGTTGAATCTAATTGCTTAAAGAACGATTTATTAATGTATATTGGTATGTTTTGAAATAAAAAGGAGCTTAGGAAGAATATTCATCTTAACAGTGTTAATTCTTCCAGCTAGTGTGAGATGAAGGGTTGACCATCTATGCAAGTCTTGTTTAATTTTTTCCATACAGACGACGAAATTTTGTTGATAAAGAGCTTTATGTTTACTTGTGATGTTTACCCCGAGGTATTTAAACTGTTCTGCAATGATAAAAGGAAGGGTGTCTAATCTAATATTATATGCTTGCGAATTCACGGAAAGAGTACACTTTTATTCAGATTAATTCTGAGACCAGAGAGCTTTTGAAATTCTGTGAGTGCTGCTAAGACTGCAGGCACAGAATTTTCTGGGTCCGATATATACAGTACCATGTCATCTGCATATAATGAGATTTTCTGTTCCAGTCCTTCTCTGCTAATCCCCTTTATCTGATCAGTATTTCGACAATGTATTGCCAGTGGTTCAATGGCAATTGCAAACAGCAGTGGTGACAAAGGGCATCCTTGTCTTGTGCCACGTTCTAGTTTAAAGTAGTCTGAGCAAATGTTATTGATGCAAACTGAAGCTTCTGGGTTAGTATACAGTAATTTAATCCATGCACAAATGTTGGGCCAAACCCAAACTTCTCCAAAATAGTAAAAGGTATTTCCATTCAATCATGTCGAATGCTTTTCTGCATCCAATGATAATAATATTTCTGGGGTGTTTGATTTAGTTGGTGAGTATATTACATTAAACAGGCGTCGAAGATTTGAAGATAAGTGTCGGCCCCTAATAAATCCAGTTTGGTCTTGTGATATTATTGAGGGAGCACTTTCTCCATCCTTCTAGCTATGATTTTAGAGAGTATTTTAACGTCGTTATTCAGAAGTGAAATTGGTCTGTATGATGCACATTGTAATAAGTCCTTATTTTGTTTTGGAAAGACAGTGATTAGTGCTTGGCGAAAGGTTTGTGGAAGAGATTGGTTATCTCTGGCTTCTGTAAATGTTGCTAATAGGAGGGAGCTAGCTGAGCGGAGAATTTCTTGTAAAACTCTGCAGGGTAGCCATCAGGGCCTGCTGCTTTTCCACCTTGGAGTGACTTTATAGCATCCAGTAATTCTGATAATGACAGAGGTTTATCGAGCTCCTCCACACTAATAGCGTCAATTTGTGGTATCTGTAATTTATCCAGAAATGCATTAGATTGTATATTGTCTTCTTTAAACTCAGTAGTATATAGGGATTTATAGTAGTCTCTAAAAGTGTACATTATATTTTTGTGTTCGATGATTTTATCTCCATTAGTGTTAGTAATTACGAGATTGCGTTGCACTTCTTGCTTGTGAATTTGTTGCGCTAAAAGCTTATTAGCTTTCTCTCCATGTTCATAATAATGATGTCTGGATTTGTAAATTAGTTGTTCGGTTTCTTTAGTTGTCAAGAGGTTTAATTCTGAATGTAGAGCCTGCCTCCTCTTATGTAGAGTCTCGCTTGGTAGTCTGGCATGTTCTTCATCTATTTTAGTAATTTCGCTTTTTATCTCTGCTACTTTCTTCGCTTCGGATTTATTTCTGTGGGAAAGATATGAGATAATCTGTCCTCTTAAGAAGGCCTTAAGAGTTTCCCAGAGTATTCCTGCAGAGATCTCAGGGGATGTATTTGTCTCTAGAAAGAATTCAATTTGTTTGGATATAAATTCAGTACAATTCTCGTCAGCTAATAGAAGCGGATTGAGGCGCCATCTGGGGTGAGTGTATGGGGCTTAGTAATTTCAGCTCCAAGATCATCGGAGCATGGTCTGAAATAACAATAGCATCGTATTTACAAGATTTAATCTTAGGCAAGAAGTTATTATCTATAAAGAAGTAATCAATCCTTGAGTAGCAATGATGTACTGGTGAGTAGAAAGAATATGTTCTTGAATTTGGGTTTAAAAACCTCCAGGGATCTGATAAGTTGTGATCAGTTATAAACTTTGTAATTATCTTTGCGGTGTTAGTTGCGTTCCCCTGTGGAGGAAGTCTTATCTAAAAGTGGATTTAGAACACAATTAAAGTCCCCAGCCATTATAAGTTTATGAGTGTTCAGATTGGGAATGGATGCAAATAAATTTTGTATAAATTCCTTATCATCAACATTAGGTGCATAAACATTTATCAAAATCATTTTACAGTTAGATAAGTCTCCCATGACCATCACATATCTCCCTTCAGGATCCAATACTACATCTGATGCTACAAATGGTACTGTTCTATGTATGAGAATTCCCACCCCTCTAGTTTTCTTTGTAAAACTAGAATGGAACATTTGGCCAGTCCAGTCTTTTGCAGCGGAACTGATCCTTACTTAGTAAGTGGGTTTCCTGTAAAAATACTATTTTAGCATTTAGACCTGTTAGGTGAGAAAGTACTTTCTTTCTCTTTAATTCGTGATTCAGGCCTTTAACATTCCAGCTTACGAAGTTAACTGTCCCATCATGGAGACACTGATTCTGAGTTTTTGGTGTCATATTATAGTCTTAACTGGAAGTGAAATAGTTTAGGTCTTAATTTCCTATTCCCCCAAGAGTTGTTGCCATGCAGCTTATTATTACGTTGATAGTTATAATTATAAAGATTGAGATGATAGATTAGATATAGATCAAGCCTGCTCTCTTTCTCTTCCCCTTAACCCCCACCCTCCCTTTTGCCTCCCCAGGTGAGGCTAAAACCCACTTCATGCAGTCCCAGTCCTCTGACATACCCAGAGACAGAGCACGTCCAAAGCACATCAAGCCCCCATGCAGTGGCTTTAAGGTTAAAAGATAGAGATATCTGTTACCAATATAGTCTTTAAAAGAGGAAAAAAAAAAAAAAAGAAAAGAATTTTGCACTTAATATATATACATATATATACACATACACATATACATATATATATATATATATATATATATACATACATACATACATATAATCTTCATCAATTTTAGTGCATTAAGATGATATCCCCAGATAAAATGCAGTTTTTAAATGATGGTTTGTATTATTTAGGGAGAAAAAAAAATCCTACATGGCCCTGTGTGAAAAAGTAATTGCCCCCTGAACCTAATAACTGGTTGGGCAACCCTTAGCAGCAATAACTGCAATCAGCGTTTGCGATAACTTGCAATGAGTCTTTTACAGCGCTCTGGAGGAATTTTGGCCCACTCATCTTTGCAGAATTGTTGTAATTCAGCTTTATTTGAGGGTTTTCTAGCATGAACCGTCTTTTTAAGGTCATGCCATAGCATTTCAATTGGATTCAGGTCAGGACTTTGACTAGGCCACTGCAAAGTCTTCATTTTGTTTTACTTCAGCCATTCAGAGGTGGATTTGCTGGTGTGTTTTGGGTCATTGTCCTGTTGCAGCACCCAAGATCGCTTCAGCTTGAGTTGACGAACAGATGGCCGGACATTCTCCTTCAGGATTTTTGGTAGACAGTAGAATTCATGGTTCCATCTATCACAGCAAGCCTTCCAGGTCCTGAAGCAACAAAACAACCCCAGACCATCACACTACCACCACCATATTTTACTGTTGGTATGATGTTCTTTTCTGAAATGCTGTGTTCCTTTTACGCCAGATGTAACGGGACATTTGCCTTCCAAAAAGTTCAATTTTTGTCTCATCAGTCCACAAGGTATTTTCCCAAAAGTCTTGCCAATCATTGAGATGTTTCTTAGCATAATTGAGACGAGCCCTAATGTTCTTTTTGCTTAACAGTGGTTTGCGTCTTGGAAATCTGCCATGCAGGCCGTTTTTGCCCAGTCTCTTTCTTATGGTGGAGTCGTGAACACTGACCTTAATTGAGGCAAGTGAGGCCTGCAGTTCTTTAGACGTTGTCCTGGGGTCTTTTGTGACCTCTCGGATGAGTCGTCTCTGCGCTCTTGGGGTAATTTTGGTCGGCCGGCCACTCCTGGGAAGGTTCACCACTGTTCCAGGTTTTGCCATTTGTGGATAATGGCTCTCACTGTGGTTCGCTGGAGTCCCAAAGCTTTAGAAATGGCTTTATAACCTTTACCAGACTGATAGATCTCAATTACTTCTGTTCTCATTTGTTCCTGAATTTCTTTGGATCTGGCATGATGTCTAGCTTTTGAGGTGCTTTTGGTCTACTTCTCTGTGTCAGGCAGCTCCTATTTAAGTGATTTCTTGATTGAAACAGGTGTGGCAGTAATCAGGCCTGGGGGTGGCTACGGAAATTGAACTCAGGTGTGATACACCACAGTTAGGTTATTTTTAACAAGGGGCAATTACTTTTCACACAGGGCCATGTAGGTTTGGTTTTTTTCTCCCTAAATAATAAAAACCATCATTTAAAAACTGCAATTTGTGTTTACTTGTGTTATATTTGACTAATGGTTAAATGTGTTTGATGATCAGAAACATTTTGGGTGACAAACATGCAAAAGAATAAGAAATCAGGAAGGGGGCAAATAGTTTTTCACACCACTGTACCTCATATGTTTTCATACACATACTAGATTTAATTTTATTAATTCTTAATGTTACAATGGTGACAATATTATATCAAAACCAGTGCTACGTAAACTGGCAGGGTCAGTCCACAGAAAAAGCAAGCAATATGACATTACAGTGTTTAAAATGAAAGGAAAGGTACTTATTTTGAAATTTAAAGTGAGGGTAGTGACAGGCAAACATAATAAAACTAGCCCATTCCAATACTTTGTAATGAAAAAGCAGAGAGCAGCTTATCCCTAAATTTGGATAATGAACATGCTGTACCTCCATCTTAAATAAGGTCACGTGATGATGTCATCAAGAACAATTTCATCGGTCACATGGTAGCAACAAAAAGACCACCACTACTGTTAACACACTGGTGCTCTCAAAATAATACACCAGTACAAAATGCTGTTGGGTGACATAAGCATCCTAATGACCAAATAAATAAAAATCTAAATGAAAGAAATGGCCATGAAACAGAGTTCAGAATTAATAACAGAAATGTCCAAAATACAAATTGTGACAATTGAGTCTATCTTTACTTTTTCTCTTATAGCAGTGCCATATGTTTTCTTTGGTGTTGTCATCTCCTTTTAGTGTATGTCTTGTTGTCTTACTATGTTTACCTGCCCAAGCTTGAGGTGGGAACTGCACTTTTAATAGAGAGAAGTATGGAGGATTGGAGCAGGAATTGGTTTAAAAGGAAAAATGAGGGTGAGAGAAAGAGAGAGTCTTTCAAAATTAGAGGATCACGGTGACTATGCTTGGGTGGAGAAACTGCCTCTGTGCCAGAGGAAATACAGATTACCAGGGTGGTGACGGGTACTGCATTTTCCAATTTGGTGGGAATCATTTGATTTATTGCAGGGCACGAGCCAAAGGGGAATATCAAAGGGGAGCTGCTGATAGCTGACAGGCTTTGGAAGACGACATAGGATATGAATTATGTTTTTTCTCTGGGAAGTAACTCCATCTCTTATAACAATAGTTTGAAAGAGTTAATTGCAGTGTGTGTCACGCATGTCTTGTGTTCATATGTTGTTTACACATGTATTGATTTTGCAGTTTGTGTTTGATGTTGTCTTAATATAATTTGGGGAGTTTAACAGACTATTTCAAGTGTGGCGTCCTGTTATTACTTGGGATTCATAGGGCCCTACTATTACATTCAAATGTCAGCAGCTGTCAGTGGTGACACACCCCTTCCTCAAATCAGTTTGGGGATCAACACTCATCCTGGTGTTCCCCGGAAGGCTATTCAGGAGATGTTGTCAACATTAAGCTGCAACCTCATGTACATCAACAATTTCAATGACTGATAGTTAACTTCATTTGTTGCTTCACTTTTGTAAAAATACTATTTTAGTGTTTAGACCTGTTGGGTGAGAAAATACTTTCATTCTCTTTAATACCTGATTGAGACCTTTTACATTCCGGCTCATAAAGTTAACTGTTTGGTCATGGAGACGTTGCTTCTAAACTTTTCCTGACATTTTGCAGTCCTAATTTAAGATAATACATTATTACATAAGATAGCTTTGACCTTAATTTCCAATTTTTCCAGGGGTTATTGCCATGAAGCCTATTGTTACATTGGGACTTAACGATTATAAGAATTAAAAGGATAGATTAGAAATAGCTTGTTCACCCACCCCCGCCCCCCATATTGCCTCCCCACAGGAACCTAGACCACACTTCATGAAATCCCAGTTTCACTGCTGTTTTACTTTTGAAAAGAGGTCTTCTGACTCCCTTGCCATGTACGATGTATAGTATGACACCTTGGTCCATACCTGAGAGTTTATATTAAATCCTTTCCACTATAGTCAAGGAATCATATCTGAAAAAAGTGAGTCTAAAACTATCCTGACATTTACGTTTACCCAATATAACTCCTAAAAATTGTGACACAGGTAATGTAGTCATGTTATTCATGAATTTGCCTTGGTATATTACGGACACCCAAATCATACTTGCATTAATACCACAGAGCACAATGGAATGAGTGTGGTATGCTGCAGAAAAGGCTTTGTTCATTTTTTTGATACCTTGAACCCCACAGCAAAACAATTTAGTTGGGAATTCAGCAGAATGTTTACCAGATTTTTTTGATTATTAAGTATTCATTACAAAGACTGGGAAGAATCAACACAGATCATCCATGATGGCCTGAATTGTTTTCAAGGTTCTTCAGTAGTTTATCTAGTAGTTCTCCACTTTTTCTTCTTCCTTTTTTTTTTTTTTTTAAACAGGTTTGCTTCTTCTGGCCTGAAAGTTGTATATAAGCAGGGGCTTGAATCACACCTGCTCTTCCCGTATTCTGTTTTTTTTAGATAAATCCTGGTGTAGCTGTTTGTTAGTAAGGCAGGATCAAGCTTGAGTCAAATGTGTACCAAAGGAAATCTCTCAGTCCAAAAAAGGTTCATTTTTAAAATGTTTAGTGAAAATTCAAAGCAAAAAGTCCACACAAGAACACAGAAAAGTTGGCAAAAAAAAGGAAAATAAGTTCTTCTTGTTAATCTTCAATTGTTTCTGCACTTAAGGATGAGTTATTTCTCTATGCTTTACTTCACATTCAGTACGTTCTAAACATATGGCTCTGCACATACAACTGAGCACGATAAGACCCGGTTTGAAACTGTGTGCTTTCCATGCCTTACCTACAGCAAGGCAGGTCACTAACTGAGACTAATCTGCAATCAGAGTGGCAAGAAATTGCTAGAATATGCCAATTTAGTGCAAGGACCTCCAATATACTATGAACTAATTTATATGCAAACATTTAATATAACTAAGAAAATACTTCTATCAACTTAACATGACCTAAATAACTGGCAAATGGCTCTTACACCTGGGTAATGGTCAGCTCCACAGGCACAACCAGGCTCACTTCTCTCTGAACCTCGTTGACGGTCACCTTGGTATGAGGAAGGATTTTTGCTGGCAGAGTAACCTCCATCTTTTCTCTTGCAGTTGCTCTCTGAGTTTTCCCCATCTCAACAGTAAATGTAGTGGAAAGTGATGTATCAATCATGCCCACATCTAAAGTAAATAGTACACCAGCTCCAAGAGTTGAAGAGTCGCAAAACATAAAAGTATCTGTAACTAAACACTCATACTCTTTAAACATGAAAATAATCAACATCTGTGTAGTTTATGCTGCTCACAGGGTCAATCTGGATGTTTCTGACATTTTCTGTTTTCTGCTCAAACAGAAGCTGTGCTGTCACTGTAGGGTCTGCTTGATTTCTGTATTCAGAATATAAGTTTATTGTCACTGTGCTCTGTACCAAAATTATTTTTATAAATCCACTCACATGTTCAGGCCAGGCCAAAGTTAGCATACAGGGACTCTCAACATTTAGAACTGCTAGGCAAGCATTTGAATAGGGAAGGTACAACCACAAAAATGGGCATTGTACTATTTCTGTATGTTAGATATGAAATTGAATCCTCTCCTTCCCGTGTTTGGAACCTAAGTAAGGGCCTGCACGTTGGGAAAACAGTATAAAAAGACTTGGACAGCAGCCAAACACTTTGAAGCTGACGGACAGATCGGGGATATCGTCATCCAGTGCAGCGACGGAAAATGGCAGACTGTATACATCGAGATCCCACCTTGATAAAGTTTTGCCCTTTGGCTTCCTCTATTTGTAATGCCACGTAAATCGTCATTAAAGAAAGCTAAGTTATTTTCTCTTATGTGATATTTTTACCGCTGTATCACTATGGGAGGGATATCACCTTTTTACATTCTATCTATATATTTTCGAGTTACTTAAAACGGCACAATTACAAAAGAACTTATTCCAACCAGGGAGCTATCGCCCCCTATTGGAAAATACTTTCAAAGGACGAAGGCTGCTCAGTTTCTCATAAAACAAGACATTTTTCTCCAGAACACACCACAAGTCTTCTTCCATAACCCCTTGGATGTTTATACAGAAACCATGCTCCTTGTTGCACTATGTGGGAGGACATCCTATCATTTAAGGCACCATAAACAAGGTTGCTTTCATTAGTAATCACTAGAGTGGCCTTGGTAGATTGGATGTTCACACAAAGTTATCTGTTGGCTTTCCAAGTCTTTGGTGAGGAGTTTTAATAAAGAGAACGTGTCATTGTCTTCAACACTCTCATACTGTCCCTCTTCATAAAAACTCACCTCTTTGCATTCATGTCTGTAAGCCACCCACAGCTGACCTCTCACCACCAGAGAGGACATGCAGTTGTCAAAGTTCAGTGCCGCAAGAGTGGGGACGTCACTAGGTAATGTCCAGCTGAGCCCACAGAAGTTTGAATGTTTGTACAAAAGCTATGCTGTTCATAGTGACTTGTCAGTGATGTCCTGAATACCTGTGTGAATTTAGAAGGAGGCACTGATAGATTTACAGAAAATTGCTGGCTTCTGAATAATTCAGAAAATCAAAGTTGAGCAAAATGTTTCAGGTTTACCTTAATAGTTTATGTGCTTTAAACTGGATACCAATTTGTTATTGGATACCAGTCATGCACATGTAATGTTTATGATTTGAAATATTTCAGCAATTTATGAAATGGCACACATACCATAGAGCAAGCTGTGCTCCACTTTTTTAAAGAAGAGGTTTACACATTTCAGCATCTTTGTATTTCTATTCAGTAAATCTTTCAGACATCAAACATCTCGTATATGAGAGATTTTCAAAAAGATTCCTCACTTTTATATTTTGGTTGGAAACGGTGAAGGCAGGAGGAGTAGTAATTGGGCATTAAAAAGTTGGTACAATGCTGGGAAAATTGCGTTGCAAACGAAGGTGACTATGTTGAAAAGTGATGTCACTTGTTTTTAAAATTTCTTAATAAATAGAGTTAAAAAAAAGTGCAGAAACGTTTTGAACATCCCTCATATAATGTCACAGGGATATAGTAATGCATTGTCATAAACTTAAAAGAGTGTTTTGTTCATTTTACACATTAATAGAACTGGGACACAATTGTTTTTATGATGAGCACCACATTGTTACAATTGCATGATTTAATAAAAATGTACTCATCAGAATGTTGGTAATACCAACAGTCCAAACAATTCAGATGTACCACAGATGAATAGCATGACAAAATGAACAACTTAAACCTATAGGGCTGTAGGTCCAAAAACCATCTAGTGTTACAAGGGTTTGGTTCCCTGTGCACGGCCATCCATTGGAGGGCTGCATGGTCCGTAACCAAGGGCAACTCCCCACCCAGTAGATAGTACCTCAGTTGGGTCAAAGCCCATTTGATCTCCAAAAGCCTCATGCTTCACTGCCACATACCTTGTCTCCTGGTCTAACAGTTTCCGGCTCAGGTACATTATGGGGTGTTCAGCACCATCAATGCTCTGGCTCAGCACGGCGCCTAGACCTGTGTCTGAAGCATCAGTCTGGAGAATAAAAGGAGAGTTAAAATCAGGAATCCTTAATATTGGTGCTGACGTAAGGACCTCTTTTAGGTCATGAAATGCAAGCTCAGCTTCATTATCCCATACCACATGTACAGGGGCTCCCTTCATTGTACGATTGGTCAAGGGTGTAACCCTCTCTGAGAAACGAGGTACAAAGTGGTGGTAGTAACTTGCTAAACCCAGGAAGGCTTGTATCTGCCGCTTGGTGATCGGCCGGGGCCAGTTCAGAATGACATCAACTTTAGAACACTGTGGTCTAACGGTTCCCCTGCCCACCAGATAGCCTAAATATTTGGCTTCATTCAACCCAAAGAAACATTTCTTCAGATTGATACATAGACCGACTCGAGCTAGCATCAGCAAAACCATGTACACCTGCACCATGTGTTCCTCTCAGGTGTCGGAATAAATGACGACGTCATTCAAATAGGCAGCACTATATGAACTGTGGAGTTTTAGCACTCTGTCTACCAGATGCTGGAAGGTTGCGGGTGCCCTGTGCAGTACAAATGGGAGAACCGTAAATTGTCAGTGTCCGCTAGGGGTGCTAAAGGCTATTAAGGGAATTTGCAAGTTTCCCTTGTCATGTCAAGAGTAGTTAAGTATTGTGCATTCCCCAGCCGCTCGAAGAGTTTGTCTACTCGGGGCATAGGGTATGCACCAAATTTAAAGACCTGATTGAGACAGCCAAAATCATTACAAAAATCTCCAACTCCCATCAGGATTTGGGACCAACACAATTGGACTGGACCAGGGCCTGTGACTTCCCCAGTAGCACTGAGGTCCAGCATTCGCTTGATCTCCAACTCTACTTTCTTCCTTTTTGCCTCTGGGAGGCATTCCCTGATGACAGTTCTGGGTTCAGTAACAATGTTGTGCTTAATCAGGGCAGTCTGACCTGGCAGCTCACTAACCACATCAGGAACAGACAGGATTGCTGATTCCAGCTCCTGTCTTTGCTGGGTAGCCGAATTAGGACTAAGATTAAGGATTGGTTTTTGCGAGAAAAGGGGTTGGTCAGGGTGGGTATCCATCTTCCTCTTTTTCCAAGGTTTTAACAGGTTTACATGGTATATATGCTCCCTTGGCCGATGATTCAGTTGTATGACCAAATAGTCAACAAAGCCTCTTCTCTGTTTAATCTTGTGTGGACCCTGCCAATGGGCTAGTAATTTTGAGTGTGAAGTGGGTATGAACACCATTACTCGGTCTCCCAGGAGGAATTCCCAGAGGGAGGCCCCTTTGTTGTAATTTCAGGCTTGCGCTGATTGAGCCCCATCCATGTGTTCCTTTAGTAATGGCCTAATCTTGCCAAACCTATTTTGCAATATATTAGTAGATGGGAATGCCTCACTTACTCAATCTTCTTTTAGGATGTCCAAAATACCCCTGGGCTGCCATCTGTATAAGAGTTCAAAAGGAGAGAAGTCTGTTGAGGCTTGTGGTACCTCCCGGTATGCAAAAAGGATGAGGGGAAATAACTGGTCCCAGTTACTTCCATCCTCTAACTACCTCGTGGAGCATCTGCTTAAGGGTTTGATTAAACCTCTCCACCAACCCATCCATCTGGAGCTGATATACAGAGATTTTGAAATGCTTAATATGGAGTAATTTAGCGATTTTTCCGAAATGAAAGGGGTTCCCTGGTTTGTAAGGACCTCTTTAGGGATACCCATTCTTGCAAAGACCCCTACAAGTTCCTGAGTGACATTCTTTGCATTAGCCATGCACAAGGGAATGGCCTGTGGATATCAAATAGTGTAGTCCACTATGATGAGAAAGTATTTATGTCTTCTCGTCGAGGTTCTAGGGGACCAACGATATCAACACCAATTTGTTCAAATTAGATGTCTATAATAGGGAGAGGAATAAGACGAGCATGGTCCATCCAGGGAATCTGGCAAAGGCAACAACCTGGGCAGGATGTACAAATCTGCCAGACCACCTTATTTATTCCAGGCCAAAAGAAGCAGAGTTTAATTCTCTTGAGTGTTTTATCAGCCCCAAGGTGGGCGCCTAGGAGGTGAAAATATGCCAGTTCGCAGACCTCCCACCAGTAGGTGTTGGGAACTAGAATCAGTGACCTTACCTCACCCTTGTGTTCTGCTACTCAATACAACAGATCATTATTTAGTACGAAGTAGGGCCCTTGTGGTACGGGATCTCAGAGGGGTTGTCTGTCTGCTAAGACTATCGAGTTTCTAGCAAACTTCAGAGAGTTGTTGTTCCACTGTTCTTTCTTAAAGGAGGAGGGAGTTTGTCTAAACTGAAAGTGTAATGTACTCTTACTTCTGGGTTGGTGGAGGAGGTGTCGGTCTCACCGCTCTGGTCAGTGGAGCTACACAGCATGGGGACAGCCAAGCCCGGGGAATCCCCGTCCGCTATTAAGCCCAACCTATGTGAGGGAGTGGCCATTTCCATACTGTGTTTAATGTTAGACCAGTGCCACCCTAATATCACCGGAAAAGGAGGGTTAGGTAGTACCGCTACCAACAAAGTATTTGAAATGCCCTCCCAAGTGATTACACGTTTGGTGGATCTATAATATCTGGTCTCTCCATGTATGCAGGTTAAACCAGTCATTGTCCTTTTTAACTGTTGCGGTAGGATGAAATGGCGAGCAACAACAGACATGTTGATCCCGGAGTCAAACATAGCGATCACTCGATGCCCATTCACTAACACCACTCCCAAGTTGGGGAAAGAAGAAGGGATTCGACACAGCACAATACCTCTGTCTTTTTGTTCAGGTACAATCCATTAGCTCGGTGTTGAGCAGGCAAGCGGTTATGATGTGCCCAAGTTTGCCGCACTTGAAACAGCGCAGGAGACTGGAGACCTTTTCTCTTAATCTAACCGGAGGCTCAGAGTTGCGTCGAAGGTGCTCAGTGTTTGGGACGCGCGCCTGTCGGGCTAGACGAACGGATCTTTCGGACCTCTCTGCCTTGGAAGCCACCAGATAACCTCAGTAAGGCCATTCATGTTCTTGTATGATTATCTCTGAACCAGCTGGGTGAGGTGGTCAGGAAGAGCATTTACAAGGGCCTTGCACGAGACTTGTTCTACCACCTGGCGGGCATTGTTGACCGAGATCTCAAAGGCCGGTGCCTTATGGGCTTGTCTAGATTGAATTTCCACTGTAGCCATTCCCTCACCTACTAGTCGGAAGTAACACCATAGCATTTCATTATTTCAGCCTTAAGGGTGTTATAGTTGGTGGCCGCCTCCTCGGGGAGGTCGTAATAAGCATGTTGTGTGTCACCCTAGTGGTGCGGAATGAGTATGTGTGCCCACTTCAGCCTCAGCCACAAATTGCATGTAGCAGTGCTCTCAAAGATTAAAAGGTATGACTCGATATCATCCCTCTCTGTTAAGACCACTAGAGGAGGGGGTGGAGGTCAAGCAGCCTCTGGTTTTACCGCTTCCGCAGCAAGGAGTTCAGCCTCCATCTCCGCCAGCTTTGTCCAGGTCTTGCCCAGTTGGACAAAATGGTGCTCAGTGCTGAATTCAGGTCTTGCCCTTCGGACATGGTGTGAGAAATGTATCTTGCCAGCCACGGCAATCTGTAATAAATCAAGAGACACAAGACAGGCAAAGAGTTGGGGAGCTGACCCAAATATTGGCCGTAGATTCCAGTTCAAGTTTGTCACAGTCAAAGTTGCACAATAAATACACATTTGACAACAGAGTATGCATTCTTGGAGCTTTTATAGAGGAGGTTTATTGAAAACAGGAAATAGGCTAATGGAAATGACTGGGGTTGGAGAATGGTCGGAGATGATGTCAGGAGGAAGCTGAAGGTGTGATGAAGTTAGTAGAGCAATTTGGCATTATTCTTCGGGGAAGATCGGAGCTGTTTCGTGCAGTAAGGCTTTTTATTCTGTTGTTTTCCTGGGGGCGTAATGGAGAAGGGAGCTTTTAGTGCCACATTCCGAATCCTCGTTTCTTGTGGTTTCACACGCGATCAGGCCGTTCGGCTGTCCCCTAGTGTTTTCCTCTACGGAGCGCTAGCTCTATGGTTGGAATAAGTTCTTTTTAATTGCGGCGTTTTAAGTAACCTGGACCTTAAAAGATATATTATAACGAGGCGATATCCCTCCCATAGTGATACGGTGGTAAGAAATCACATAAGGGAAATATAACTTAGCTTTCTTTAATGACGATTTATGCGGCATAACAGATGAGGAAGCCATAGCAAGACCATTATCGAAATGGGATCTCGATGTATACAGTCTGCCATTTTCATTGCTGCTCTGGAAGGATTTTCAGGATCGTATGATATAATCTTCCATCCGTCAGTCAGCTTCAAAGGCGTGCCGGGCAATTTTCCCAGGTTTTAAACCCTTTCTCCATGTGCAGACCTCTACTTAGTTAAACCATGCTTTTCCAAACAAGGCAAAGAGAGGCATGCTGACTCTTAATACACAGAAATAGTGCATGTTGCCCATTTGTCTTTGTCTGTTTTGTCCTATGCTTGGCCTAGCAGTTCTAAATGCTGAGCCCCTGTGTGCTAAATCTGGCCTGTACAAGTGAGTAGATTTATAAAATATTTTTTGTACAGAGCACAGTGACATTAATCTTATATTCTTATTGCACCTAGTCGTGTGTGTGTGACAATCAAAATACAAAATACAGCAAATACAATTTAAAAAATCTTTCAATGTTTTATTTTTCCTAAAAATATGTAATATTTATACTGACACACAAACACATGCATGCCCAAATAGAAAATGCAAAATTATTATTACTAACTAATAATAAGTAGTATTTGCCAGTTGATGTTGGATCAACCTTTGTTAGTATATACTATACTATTTACTTTGGTGAAAACAGGCAAATAATGTTTTTCAAAAAATGTACAGAATATGGTTTAAGAATTAAAAAGTTAATCCCTAGACAATTAGAACAAAGAAATTGGTGCATTTAAACCTTGTCATGAAATCTGCTCAATGCTCCATTATAAAACATTAGCTAATGTATGAACTATCATTTAATGACATTTATAACTATTTGAATGAACATGAACTCATGATGTGTTAAGCATTACATAATGCTTTATTAATGAAAGTTATTGTAAAGTGTTACCAAATAAATAAATCTCAGCCCAGGACTGTGTATGATGCATCATTGGTGGACTCGTTCAAATTTGAATTCGGTGTCACCTCTGATTCCCTTGTTGTGTTAACAACTGTTAACACCCTGATACTGTTATCCTGTCATCTCAAGCAGGTCATGTACTCCACTGCTGACGTTATGTATACTTGTGATTGTGAAATGTAACAGAAAGGATTTGCATTGACTATTTATTTTGAAATGCACTCTGTTTGTGGCTGCTTATTTTAATTGCCAGCCATTTTCGAATCAGTGGTCAATCACTGCCTTTCTTTGCAACACAGACTTCAATATGTTTCTTACTCTACAAACTAAAACAGAAACAAGCTATTGCAATAAATGTTGATTTTTTTCCCTTATATTCTCGTGTCTGACAAGGTGGCCTCCATTATAGAGATCTTTGAAAACAGCCTTAAATTGTTTTGTTACTGATATCCTAATATCCTGCCTGGAAGAAGAAGTGACATTATAATTATCCTTTTTTAATTAATGAATGAGACAAATTAAAAGGAGCAGCTGTAGAAAAGCACAGGAGTTTGTGAAAGTGTATGATGAAGCCAATTGCACTGCAGTACTGTGTGTAAAGCTATCAGCCTACACACAAAGGTTAAGGACAAATTCGGTCAGCTGTCTAAAGAGGGTGTTGATTATGCAGTCTGGCAGGCGGCTGGAGTCCATACCCAGCCAGGACGCCCCTGCACACTATATTCAGGGGAAGCAGCCCTGGAGTCTGTAATACCTCCGCCTGGACGCTAGATGGCAGCCTCCCTGAGGTGGAGCAGTGCCTCGGTTTCCCACAGGGCACACTGGGAATTGGAGTTGAGTGCAGCCCTGTTGGGTCCTGCAGGCACTGCCAGGGGGTGCTGTGTTTGGGACACCTGAGCCCCTGAGGGCAGCATATGCATCACACCCAGAAGTGCAGCTGGAACTCGGTGATCAAGCACCTGGAGCACTTCCGGGTGAACTATAAAAGGAGCTGGCGACCACCACTCAGCGGCCAGAGTCGGGTGGAGGAGGACGAGGTTGCTTGGGAGGAGTGGTGCTGCCATTAAGAAGAAGAAGAGTGCTTGCTGTACTGGTGTGCTTTATTTGGGACTGTGTATTGCCTGTGGGACACGGGGAAGACATGCACCCACAGGGGAAGAAAATAAATAGTTTTGTTTACTTTACACGTGCCTCCCGTGTCCAATCTGTGTCGGGTTGGGCACTATACAGCGTCCATTCTTACAGCAGTTTACTTTTGTCAAGTATAATTCATAAACTCATTTTAAAAAATCCAAACATTTCACTATTATTGCTTTAGTTAGTGTATAATCCTTTACCTTTAATATACTATTTGCCTTTACCTTTGAACTCCGCTGAAAAATAATTTAACTGAAAGTGATTGTGCAAGTTGGCAAGAACTGTGCTTTGGATTTTCCTTTAAATCCTACAGTATGTATATACTGCAATGTAACAGAGCTGTTGTCATATTTCCACACCTGCCTTTTGCAATTATAAGAGTCTGGTCTTTAAAAGGACAATAGCCATTGACAGTGCTGATGAAATACAGCCAACCAGGCAGAGCAAAAGGCAAACCCAGTTACCCAGGCAGCTTGCTGAGCAAAACAGAAACAGAAAGGCAAGGACAGGCACAGCACATGAATTATAACATGGAATCTGTGACATCAGGTGTTAGCGTGTATGCAAGAATTAACTATCGGAAGTAAAAATGTTAGATGTGAATACACAGTGGGAGGTTTGAAAAACTAAAGTATCCCATATGGGTAGGAAAGACCTGCAATGCATAGTGGACTCATCTTTACATCCAGACAGAATGTACAGAACTGATCCAGAAGGCCAACAGAGTGTTACATTATATAGCGACCTGATGTGTAGCATACAAGTCCAAGGAGGTTCTGCTCAAGCTTTATAACGCACTGGTGAGGCCTCATCTGGAATACTGTGTCCTGTTTTAATCTCCATATTATAAATAAGACATAGCAGTGCTAGAAGAAGTTCAGGGAAGAGCAACTACACAGATTCCAGAACTATAAGGTATGCAGAGAGACTGAATGAGTTTAAACTTTTGCAAAATTAAAGGTTTGTAAAATTATGATGAACAGAACAATGCATGCTTTTTTCCTAAATAACTGCTATTTATTTACTGATCGAATAATAATGGTGAGAATTTGATTGGGGTATTAAGGACTGAATCAATATCTACAGTATATTAAACTCACAGATGTATTGATGGGAACTGTCAACACCAATATATCTTTTCGGTAGTTCTAGTGCAATTATTAAGAAGACTATAAAAAACAGAATTTAGTTATGTTCCTTTATGAAGAATTTAAAAAGTCCAGGGAAGCGTAAGCACTTCTGAAAATAAAAAAAAGATAGTAAGACACAGAAATGTTAAGGTAAAGAAAAACATGAAGTGATATGAAGCCTTCTGTCCAGCAGGTGTCAGCAATACGTCACAAATAGTAACATCAGTAGGCCATGTAAAGAAAAAAGAAGAAGAATATCAGCTGCTGAGGCACTGACATAAGGGTTTCAGCTGTGGCGTGTCTACTTAGATTTTAGGGTTTCCCCTTTTTATCTGAGTGTTTCAGATAGTTCTAATTTCATAAGAATGAAAGAAATTTGACAAATGAGAGGAGCCCATTCAATCTGTGAAGCTTGTTTGTTTAACTAATAGCTAAGCCGTCCTAATAACTCATCTCATCTCTTCTTAAAGGTTGTCAAGATTTCTGCTTTAACTACATGTCTTGAAATTTTGTTCCAGATTCTCACAACAATTTGTGCAAAGAAGTGGTTTCTGGCTTCAGTCATAAATGCACTACTCTTCAATTTCTATGGGGGTCCTCAAGAATCAGATTTACCCTTATGATGAATTCTACTGCATCTACTGTAATGTCTTTGAGAGTTTTGAAGACCTCGATTAGGTTCCCATTCATCTTCCTCTACTCGAGACTAAACAAGTTTAATTCTCTGAGTCTGTCACATTAGGCCATGTCGTCACGTCCTGGAAGGCACTCGGTTGATCTCCTTTACACGGCTTCAGGTGCTGTGATGTCTTTCTGGTGACCAGAACTAAACACAATACTTGAGATGTGTATTACAAGTGCATTATATAGCCTGACATCTTTCAGTTTATATTCATGCCTTTTATGTGCTTAAGACTAACAAAACCTTTGGACCAGATGGGATTTTATCAAAAGAAATAAAAGATGTCATCTCTTAATCCTTATTACACATATTTCAGAACCTCTAATTGTCACTCTTAGTTCTAAACAGCTGCATTTAGGTTTTAATTGTTTCCTGTTTTCTTAACAAGCCAAGGTTAATAATGAAATACAAATAACAAACCACCCGCTCTCCAGCTATCTTGGTTTCATTTAAAATTGTGATTATGCATCATGAAATATCTTTGTAAATAAAATGTTTAGCAATAAATGAGAGAGAAAATTGGAGGATCAAGAAGTTCCAATCCATAAAACATACAATACAATGCAATACAATTTATTTTTGTATAGCCCAAAATCATGCAAGAAGTGATTTTGTCTTATAATTGTGTCTTTCATTTTTCTTTTCTTTAATATGTAAAGCACTTTGAGCTACTGTTTGTATGAAAATGTGCTATATAAATAAATGTTGTTGTTGTTGTTGTTGTTGCCTCTTGACAGCCCCCAGCCTATGACTCTCTAAGAAGACAAGGAAAAACTCCCCAAAAAACCATAGTAGGGAAAAAATGGAAGAAACCTTGTGAAAGTCAGTTCAAAGAGAGACCCCTTTCCAGGTAGGGTTAGGATTAGGGTTAGGGTCAAAAAGAAGGGGGTCAATACAATACACCGAACAGAACAAATCCTCAATACAGTATAAAAATGAAAATATTACAAGTATGGAGCAGATTTTAACAGTAGATGATATCACATAATAATTTGGATTTGGATTTGTGTAGAGTCCTGGAGACCACGGTCAACAAGATGCCTTCCTCCTATTGGCCATTCCACAGTTGAGTCAGCGCTTGGCCAGTCAATCTGATGACAGGATCCCTCTACCCGATGATTCCTGCAATCCTCCATCCAAAATATATGGATAGTCTTCTCAGAAAAAGAAACTCTAAAATGTAATTAAAATGTGTCTTAGATAAATGAAAGCACTAACAAGCAATATGGTTCAATCAATAGTTTATATACCAAGATTTATTATTAGGAAACTGGTTGGAATGAAATCATGCAGCCATGGTGGCTTTCTAGGACCATGAGTGAAGATCCCTGCTCTACAGGAGGGTAAAAGATGATTCATAATCTTACTTTCACAATGCTCCATTCATCCAGGATAGACAGTGAATTTCCCCTTGGGATTAATAAAGTATCTATCTATCTATCTATCTATCTATCTATCTATCTATCTATCTATCTATCTATCTATCTATCTATCTATCTATCTATCTAATGATCCTGTTTTTATCACAATCTTCACAAGGCAGGAATTAATCCCGAGTGTGAAATTATTCCATCATCCACTCGAGTACGTTGACAAAGAGTCTTTTTTGAAGCTTCAATCAGACTGTATCTACATGTAGCGATGTCCAAGGACTTAGGAGGCGGCAGCACTTACCACCGTGACGGTTTCCTCTAAAACTGAGCAAAAATGTGTAGGGTTGTTTCCACCTTAACTAACATTAAGAATGAAGGAGACTGCCAATCTCAAAATACGCTTCAGATAATATTCTGAGCATGAAAAGTACTTATATCAAAAAACAAACAAATGTTATTAAAAATATACATATATTATTTCACAACAAAATTTTTTCACCAAATCTAATATTTCACAGAATATATGTTTTGAGTGGAGATATTCAGCACATCTAAACCTACACTCACCTAAAGGATTATTAGGAACACCATACTAATACGGTGTTTGACCTCCTTTCGCCTTCAGAACTGCCTTAATTCTACGTGGCATTGATTCAACAAGGTGCTGAAAGCATTCTTTAGAAATGTTGGCCCATATTGATAGGATAGCATCTTGCAGTTGATGGAGATTTGTGGGATGTACATCCAGGGCACGAAGCTCCTGTTCCACCACATCCCAAAGATGCTCTATTGGGTTGAGATCTGGTGACTTTTGGAGCCATTTTAGTACAGTGAACTCATTGTCATGTTCAAGAAACCAATTTGAAATGATTCGAGCTTTGTGACATGGTGCATTATCCTGGTGGAAGTGGCCATCATAGGATGGGTACATGGTGGTCATGAAGGGATGGACATGGTCAGAAACAATGCTCAGGTAGCCTGTGGCATTTAAACGATGCCCAATTGGCACAAAGGGGCCTAAAATGTGCCAAGAAAACATCCCCCACACCATTACACCACCACCACCAGCCTGCACAGTGGTAACAAGGCATGATGGATCCATGTTCTCATTCTGTTTACGCCAAATTTTGACTCTACCATTTGAATGTCTCAACAGAAATCGAGACTCATCAGACCAGGCAACATTTTTCCAGTCTTCAACTGTCCAATTTTGGTGAGCTTGTGCAAATTGCAGCCTCTTTTTCCTATTTGTAGTGGAGATGAGTGGTACACGGTGGGGTCTTCTGCTGTTGTAGCCCATCCGCCTCAAGGTTGTGCGTGTTGTGGCTTCACAAATGCTTTGCTGCATACCTCGGTTGTAACGAGTGGTTATTTCAGTCAAAGTTGCTCTTCTATCAGCTTGAATCAGTCGGCCCATTCTCCTCTGACCTCTACCATCAACAAGGCATTTTCGCCCACAGGACTGCCGCATACTGGATGTTTTTCCCTTTTCACACCATTCTTTGTAAACCCTAGAAATGGTTGTGTGTGAAAATCCCAGTAACTGAGCAGATTGTGAAATACTCAGACCGGCCCGTCTGGCACCAACAACCATGCCACGCTCAAAATTCCTTAAATCACCTTTCTTTCCCATTCTGACATTCAGTTTGGAGTTCAGGAGATTGTCTTGACCAGGACCACACCCCTAAATGCATTGAAGCAACTGCCATGTGATTGGTTGATTAGATAATTGCATTAATGAGAAATTGAACAGGTGTTCCTAATAATCCTTTAGGTGAGTGTATAAAGTACACAGATTTTCTTTCATGGGAGGTCTTTAGAGCAGATCAGTGTTATCAAAAAAGAGCAGAGATTACAACTGAACTTTCTGCACCTGGGAATCCCTTGTACAGCAACAGCTCTGTCAGGCAGTACGATATTTGCTGTTGAGGGTAACACACAATAATGAAAATGGTGACAAAAAGACATAAAAATAAAAAAATAATGATATATTTACCAACGCCCTTGCCTCCTCTTCTGGTCTTTGACAAACAGTTTGCTTAATGTTTTAATTCAGACCCCACCACATATTAATAATTGTTTTACCGGATTGGTGATCACTAAGGTCATGTGTCCTGTCTATGCTAATATTTGGTCAAACATCGTACATGAAGAGAGTGAGAGACATTCCACTGGATTTCAAAAATCACAGACAGCCGTGGCTCATCTCCAAAATCCAAGGCAGCACAGGGCACAAGGCAGGAAACAAACCCCAGGCAGAGCGCCAGCCCACCACAGGGCACACACACACACACACACCAAGCACACACTAAGGACAATTTAGAATCGCCAATGCACCTAACCTGCATGTCTTTGGACTGTGAGAGGAAACCCACGCAGACACAGGGAGAACATGCAAACTCCACGCAGGGAGGAACAGGGAAACAAACCCAGGTCTCCTTACTGCGAGGCAGCAGTGCCACCATTCCGCCGCCCTTTTTAATAGGACGTCCCTAAATGGGAACCCAGATGGTTCATGGGAGCAGGAACCCTAAAAGCCTGCAGAAGAAGTCTGGAGTCCCTGAAACTAATGAAAGACCACCTATGAAATTGGACTATGAAACTTGGAGAGGTAACCCCCAACTGGAGACATAGTTGCTTCACAGGCACAGGTAGGTGACATGGTTGATCAGTGGGCAGTCCTGCTACATTACAGCTCTATGTCTCGTTGGTTTGAATCCTGGGCCCAGCTCACCATGCAGGCCAGGCTTAGGCCACTAGGAAATTGATCAACAGATATGAAAAGTGATGAATGCTTAGATCAATATGCCATTAAACTTCCAGGTTGCAATCTGCAAAGCAAATCGGGAACTTTTATTTCAACTGCTCTCTTTCTTTTGAGTTTTTGTATTGTTTTTATCATATTGAGAGCTTCAGTTATTCATTTACAGTTCATGAAAAATCCTGATGTTTCTTTTCTTAACAACTAATGTAATGATTTTCAATGTGTTAAATTAAAGGAAAGGTTCGGTTTTCACTTGAGTTTTACAGTCAGCATGACCATCTTCATAAAACACTACACAACTTATGTGGTATATTATGACCCACCCTGTACTTTCTCCCATTTCCTCTTCATGTTTATGCATAGCTCTTGGCCCGTCTCTCTATATAATCTGTCCTGAGCTGTGGAGGATCTTGTCTCTACCACTCCTCAGACATGAACCCTTTTACTCTGACACTCTGTGTGATTCTCATCTGGCCTGTGGGTGAGTGATGGAGGCTTTTGTCTTTTTTATTGCTTTTAAATTGTTGAAATTCGGTAGGCCGAGAATATGCCTATCATTTGTTACATGAATGTTGCTCATGTGTGAACTGTCTTCTCCTTTCAGCCTCTGATGTAGTTTTAACCCAGACCCCTAGTAGGGTATCAGCTCGCCCTAATGGTGATATCAGCTTCAAGTGCAGTGCCAGTCAGGATATTGGCTGGAGCTTAGCGTGGTATCACATGCCCTATGGACAGACCCCCAGACTCCTTATCAAAGCTGGAGATGAGCACTACACAGGTGTGCCAAGCAGGTTTAGTGGGCAGAGATCTGGAACTGACTTCATTCTGACCATCACTGGAGTCCAGGCTGAAGATGCAGGACATTACTATTGCCAGCAGTACAATAAGTTACCTCACACAGTGATAAAGAGCCATTCAGAAACCTCTATGAGTCTCAAGGGTCACTGCCACCCTATGATCTGCTGCAGGTGCTGAGGAGGAAACATTTAACAGAGCAGTGAAGAGTGAAGCCTTTACAGTCAAATGCTGCTCACCCTGTTGGGAAGATGAAATCAATAAACTGTTAACTTTGTTATGCGGACTCTTTTTGTCCCTTATTTCTCTCCTTCAATTTGACTTTTGATCGCCCTGAATTGAAAGTGTTGGACTATGAAGCACAAGGTGGGCAGTTGAATCTCCTCCACAGCTTGGCCCTGACCACTGTATGTCAAGAAAAATCAGTTTACTTCCATTACACCTTCTGGTCCACTGATACAGAAACCTCAAACGTGCACCGACAATACAGGACATGATACAATAATGTAATGCCACAGACACAGATCATTAGATATACAGTAACAAAGGCATTAAATACTCTGCATTATAATAATATAAAAAAATAAATATCAGAATAAATAAATACCAGGCAGGAGAAACAACTGTGCAACTAGCTGGCTAAACATGGACAATAACATCACGTCAATTGTGCAGGTGCTCATGTAACAGAGTCTTGGTCCTCTGTCCATGTGGATGTCCGTGTGTATTTCTGAGAGGTAACAGATTGATGGCTAACTCTTAATAAATGTTAGTAAGTCTACTGTTGTGTCATCAAATAGGACTTTCTATATTTTGTTGGGTAGGCAAATGGGTGAGAGGACTTTCTTCAGGTTTTTCTTGCCATAAATATGTTTAATTGATAAGAGCCATTATACTCACCAGCCACAGGCCTGTGTGGTCTGCCACACTCCAGTAGCCATTTCAAATTGTGATGCCGTTTCTTAATAAGCTCTGTAGATATTAGTGATGATCTGGAGGAGATAGATTTTCTGTCCTCAGCCTTCTTAAAAAACCAAAGGCACTGTTGAGCCTGTTTAACAAGATTGGTGGTGTTGTACAATCAGGAGAGCTTCTCATAAACGTGGACCCTCAAGTGCTTAAAATATCAAAGTTCACTGTAGCTGGAAACTTTGTGTGAGTAACCTTTTAAAAATAAGCTTTTAATTTTAGCTGCAAGTTGTGCTGGATTTATGGTCTTGCTTTGAAGTGCAGGCATTACAGCTGCTATCTTGGCTTCCAACCTTAGGATGAGTGGTGGCTCTGAGGCTAGGGATCTGCACTGGCAATCGGGAGGTTACCGGTTTGAATCCCATAAATGCCAATAGGGACTGTGCTCTCTTGGGCCCTTGAGCAAGGCCCTTACCTATAAGGGGCCAAGATTCATATATTTTTGTACGAAAAACTATTGGTTTACGTGTGAATGCGATTAGTTTATGAATAATTACTTTCGGTTTACGTGCATATTTAATTGGTTTGCGTGTGAACAATACTGGTTTCATTCCAACTATATTGGTTCATGTCCGTAAAAGTAACTAGAAGAAACAGTTTTTGTAAGGGTGCTGGTGACTCCTCTCATGTCAAAATGGCAGCACATTCCTTGTGCATCATCCAGTGCTGAGCTTGTAAGTGATGCACAACCGTCTGACTGCGAGCAAGATGACATCAAAAAGCAATTCACTACAAAGGTAGAGAAGATAATAATAATTTTGCGTGTGAACAATACTGGTTTCATTCATATGAACTACAGTATATTGGTTTGTGTCCATATATTATCGGTTTGTGTGTGATCTATATCCGTTTGTATATGCAGGGCACTGGTTTGCATATGAACTACAAACCGGATTCCAAAAAAGTTGGGACACTATACAAATCATGAATAAAAACTGAATGCAATGATGTGGAGGTGCCAACTTCTAATATTTTATTCAGAATAGAACATAAATCACGGAACAAAAGTTTAAACTGAGAAAATGTATCATTTTAAGGGAAAAATATGTTGATTCAGAATTTCAAATCCCAAAAAAGTTGGGACAAGGCCATTTTCACCACTGTGTGGCATCTCCCCTTCTTCGTACAACACTCAACAGACGTCTGGGGACCGAGGAGACCAGTTTCTCAAGTTTAGAAATAGGAATGCTCTCCCATTCTTGTCTAATACAGGCCTCTAACTGTTCAATCGTCTTGGGCCTTCTTTGTCGCACCTTCCTCTTTATGATGCGCCAAATGTTCTCTATAGGTGAAAGATCTGGACTGCAGACTGGCCATTTCAGTACCCGGATCCTTCTCCTACGCAGCCATGATGTTGTGATTGATGCAGAATGTGGTCTGGCATTATCTTGTTGAAAAATGCAGGGTCTTCCCTGAAAGAGATGACGTCTGGGTGGGAGCATATGTTGTTCTAGAACCTGAATATATTTTTCTGCATTGATGGTGCCTTTCCAGACATGCAAGCTGCCCATGCCACACGCACTCATGCAACCCCATACCATCAGAGATGCAGGCTTCTGAACTGAGCGTTGATAACAACTTGGGTTGTCCTTGTCCTCTTTGGTCCAAATGACATGGCGTTCCAGATTTCCAAAAAGAACTTCGAATCGTGACTCGTCTGACCACAGAACAGTCTTCCATTTTGCCACACTCCATTTTAAATGATCCCTGGCCCAGTGACAACGCCTGAGCTTGTGGATCTTGTTTAGAAATGGCTTCTTCTTTGCACTGTAGAGTTTCAGCTGGCAACGGCGGATGGCACGGTGGATTGTGTTCACTGACAATGGTTTCTGGAAGTATTCCTGAGCCCATTCTGTGATTTCCTTTACAGTAGCATTCCTGTTTGTGGTGCAGTGTCATTTAAGGGCCTGGAGATCACGGGCATCCAGTATGGTTTTACGGCCTTGACCCTTACGCACAGAGATTGTTCCAGATTCTCTGAATCTTCGGATGATGTTATGCACAGTTGATGATGATAGATGCAAAGTCTTAATTTTTGGTAACACCTTTCTGATATTGCTCCACTATCTTTCTGCGCAACATTGTGGGAATTGGTGATCCTCTACCCATCTTGGCTTCTGAGAGACACTGCCACTCTGAGAAGCTCTTTTTATACCCAATCATGTTGCCAATTGACCTAATTAGAGTTTATTGGTCTTCCAGCTCTTCGTTATGCTCAAATTTACTTTTTCCAGCCTCTTATTGCTACTTGTCCCAACTTTTTTGGGATTTGTTGACACTGTGAAATTTTAAATCAACATATTTTTCCTTTGAAATGATACATTTACGCGGATTAAACGTTTGATCTGTCATCTACGTTCTATTACAAATAAAATATTCACATTTGCCATCTCCACATCATTGCATTCAGTTTTTATTCACAATTTGTTTAGTGTCCCAACTTTTTTGGAATCCGGTTTGTATATTAATTCACGTGTGTATATCAGTGGTTCCTGTACGTTTGCTGTTGTATTGTGAGTGAACTGCATTGGTTTACCCTCGCATGTTATCGGTTTGCCGTCACTGTTCGTAGATAGCGCCTTACACAGTGCGTTCTGCATACTGGTGCCATCTACGATGAGGAATTCCCGTTTCATGGTGATTCCCTTAAACGCCATGTTATGTCAAAATATTGTGAAAATAATTTGATTCAAAACAATATGTTTTTATATTTTTAAATAATAGTTTATAGTTGATTAAAATTATTATCACGTAATTGTTATATTTCGTGAATTATCTGTTATATAACTTAAAATAAATTTCTAGTGTGTAGAAAGCGTTATTTTCTGTTTTAAACTAAAGCAAAAAATCGTCCCAGTTTAAGGAAAAAATGTTCTGGTAAGTTTATTTAATTCTATTCTTGGATATTTTTAAATTCATTTACATTATGTAAAAGTGAAAATTATACAGCTGATTACTATTGAATACAATTGTTTATAACTTTTTTACTAATAAAGATTTGTTAACAAAATTTTCACAAAATATTCTTCAAATTTTGTACTAAGAATATGTCTAAATAGATTTGCTAAATTGACACAAAAGCCATGAATAAATTAAATAATCAAAATGGTAAATCTACCATTTTGACATGAAAACCGTACATTTAAAAAAAAAACTTTAAAATCAACCCCAAACATTAAAATTTGTAAAATTTCGGATGCCATTTTCTCTTCAAGTCAGATCTTTATCAAAAAACAGTGCCGCACAAAATAAATTTTTAAATCGATTTTGGGGTTAAAGTCAGTTTCTACAGGTTTTGGCAGGAGATTGGATAATTTGTAGTCCTTAGAATAATGGCAGATAAAATTAATATTTGTAGCCATTTAAGTCACTAAGTAGTCACTTTGTGACCTAAAACATCCTTAAATATGAGATGTAAAAAATTTCAAAAAAGCTGAAACAAAATCTGGAATTTGGTTTGCTTCATCAAAAACTAGAGATTTTCACAAAAAGTTTGGTCCTAGTCTCATTTTGATACAACAATTTTTACGACCCCTAGGTACTATAACAATTAAAGTTGTTCAGTTTATGACATGGAGGCAGCAGTTTTGCAGTTTTTAATACATATAACCGCTCTAAGCATTATATTGCCGTATGACTTTAACTGTCATGAATTTTTACCATTTTTATTATTTAATTTATTTATGGCTTTTGCAATTATTATTTAGCAAATCTTTTGCACACATTCTTAATATAAGTTTAAAGAATATTCTATGAAAATTTTGTAACTAAATCTTTCTTAGTAAAAAGTTATCAATAATTTTATCTAATAGTAATCAGCTGTACGATTTTCACTTTTACATAATGTAGTTTACGGATAATTCTTTTTTCTACTTCCTGTCTAGAATTCATACAACCCTTCAACTTCCCCCCACCTTAAAAGGACATGATTCAGCATCAGCAGTAAGCTGGGAATTAAAATGTCTGTATTATTCAGTTTATGAAATGCGTAACTGTGTTGAATGCCACATAATAATTCAAACAACATATTCTGGATGCCTTATCTCTATTATGTATAGAAGCAGATGTGTTACGTAAGATTGATTATGATGATCTAATCAAAGAGTTTGCAAGGAGAAAAGTAGGAGAAAATTATTAAGATAAAAATAAAATGAAGCATACAAAAATAAATATTATTTTCCTTCTTACTATAAGTAAGTTTTGTTTAATTTCGAATTTTCGGTAATAAAATAAAACGTTATTTTCTAGTTTGTTATTGTTTTAATATTTTGAATTACTAGTGTAAGGGGGCACCAAAATTACTTAGTGCTTAGGGCATCTAAGGGTCTTAATCTGGCCCTGACAGAACCGATATAGTTCATACATAAAGTTGCGATAGGGTGTGCACGCATAACCAGTATGTTTCGTACAAGAAACCGACATGGTACACGCATACAACCAATAGAGTTCAAGCACAAAACCGATATGTTACCCACATGAAACCAGTATAAGACGTGCATGAAACCAATATAGTGCATACACAAATCCATCGTTGGACCGGCACAGAACGCAAACAAATATACTTCATACGCAAACTGATAACATGTGAGGGTAAATCAATGCAGTTCACTCACAAACCAATAACAAACGTACTGGAACCACTGATATACACACGCAAATCAACATAGTTCATATGCAAACCAGTGCTATGCATATACAAACGGATATAGTTCACGCAGAAACCAATAATATACGGACACGAACCAATACAGTTCATATAAATGAATCCAGTATTTTTCACATGCAAACCAATTAAGTATGCACGCAAACCGATAGTAATTATCTATAAACCAGTAATGTTCACACGTAAAACAATAGTTTTCATACAAAAATATATGATTTTTGGCCTGTTTGGCCCCTCATACTTACCTGCAATTGCTAAGCACTTTGAGTAGTGAGAAAAGCGCTATATAAATGCAAAGAATTATTATTATTATTACCTTTGTAGTGACTTGCTGTTTGATGTCATCTTGCTCACAGTCAGACAGTTGTGCATCACTTACAAGCTCAGCGCTGGATGATGCACAAGGAATGTGCTGCCATTTTGACATGAGAGGAGCTACCAGCACCCTTCCAAAAACTGTTTCTTCTAGTTACTTTTGCTTGATTTTCAGATGGGGTTTCGCTCTCTCTAGATTACAAAGGAGTTGCAGGAAGCAACGTACAGTAGGGTATAGAATATGGCACATAGGTTTGGCAGCTGGTACAGGAAGGCATGGTACAATTCCAACAGTCCTGCATAATGTGGGTGTGTTTATTGGGAATTGATTGGTTTCAGTTGTTGTGTTGTCTGGGTGGGTGGGTTCAGGAGTGAATTGTTTGTGATTGTGACCAATAAGAGGCACTACTTAGTAGGGAAGATGTCTGCCACTTTACAGTCATATGAAAATGTTTGGGAACCCCTCTCAGCCTGCATAATAAGTTACTCTACTTCCAACAAAAAAGTGTTTTCTGAACAAATATTTTTAATGAAGCAGTATATAGTTGTATGAAATTAAATCAAATGTAAAAAATTGGCTGTGCAAAAATGTGGGTCCCCTTGTAATTTTGCTGATCTGAATGCCTGTGACTGCTCAATGCTGATTACTTACAACATCAAATTGGTTGGATGAGCTCGTTAAGCCTTGAACTTCATAGACAGGTGTGTCCAATCATGAGAAGAGGTATTTAAGGTGGTCAACTGCAAGTTGTGCTTCCCTTTGACTCTCCTCTGAAGAGTAACAGACAGCATGGGATCCTCAAAGCAACTCTCAAAAGATCTGAAAACAAAGATTGTTCAGTCTCATAGTTTAGGGGAAGGCTACAAAAAGCAATCTCAGAGCTTTAAACTGTCAGTTTCAACTGTAAGGAATGGAATCTGGAAATGGAAGGCCACAGTCACAGTTGCTGTTAAACCCAGCAGGCCAAGAAAAATACAGGAGTGGCATATGCACAGGATTGTGAGAATGGTTACAGACAATCCACAGATCACCTCCAAAGACCTACAAGAACATCTTGCTGCAGATGGTGTATCTGTACATCGTTCTACAATTCAGTGCAATTTGCACAAAGAACATCTGTATGGCAGGGTGATGAGAAAGAAGCCCTTTCTGCACTCACACCACAAACAGAGTCGCTTGTTGTATGCCAATGCTCATTTAGACAAACCAGATTCATTTTGGAACAAAGTGCTTTGAACTGATGAGACAAAAATTGAGTTATTTGGTCAGAACAAAAAGCACTTTGCATGGTGAAAGAAGAACAACGCATTCCAAGAAAAACACCTGCCATCTCCTGTCAAATTTGGTGGAGGTCCCATCATGCTGTGGGGCTGTGTGGCTAGATCAGTGACTGGGGCCCTTGTTAAAGTCAAGGGTTGGATGAATTCAACCCAATAGCAACAAATTCTTCAGGATAATGTTCAAGTTGAAGTTACACAGGGGTTGGATATTCCAACAAGAAAATGACCCAAAACACAGTTCAAAATCTATAAAGGCATTCATGCAGAGGGAGAAGTACAATGTTCTGGAATGGCCGTCACAGTCCCCTGACTTGAATATCATTGAATATCTATGTCCATGCTGGACAGCCATCAAATTTAACTGAACTGGAGAGATTTTGTATGGAAGAATGGTCAAAAATACATCCATCCAGAATCCAGACACCCCTTGATGGCTAGAGGAGGCGTCTAGAGGCTGTTATATTTACAAAAGGAGGCTCAACTAAGTATTGATGTCATATCTCTGTTGGGTTGCCCAAATTTATGCACTTGTCTAATTTTGTTATGATGCATATTGCATATTTTCTGTTAATCCAATAAACGTAATGTCACTGCTGAAGTACTACTGTTTCCATAAGGCATGTCAGATATTAAAAGGAAGTTGTTACTTTGAAAGCTCAGCCAATGATAAACAAAAATCCAAAGAATTTAAAGGGGTTCACAAACTTTTCCATATGACGGTAAGAGCCAAGTCAGTTCTCTTAACAGCTTTGATGTTTCTAGATTCACAGATTGGCACTTCCACTTTCAGACAATGTTTGGCACACTTTACTCTTTCAAGGTTGTCCTATGATTTTACTTTTTTTCTTGATTTAATCCCCCTGGTTAGTTTAATTGAGACTGCGTCAGATTGGCGTCAAAGGATATTTGTTTAGAAATCATTTGCACATATGCAAAAATACAAAATTTGGTAAAATGTGCATTTTTATCATATTGTAGAGATAATATTGAGATCTACAGCAGGGGTTTGTTTGATCTATCACGGTGCAGCTGTCGTGTCAAACTGTGATTCCCACAGAACTGAATTCACAGAAAAAAAATCTGAATTTTGCTTCACAAGCAGCTTTTCTAAATATTGAATCTTTCACTGGAGAAAACACAGTAATGTACTCTTCGTGTAGAAATACGCAGCTTGTCACATTTAAAAAAAATCAGTTCACTTCTATGTGGTGATATGAACAAGGGGCATAAATAGAACTGATTTTGCCAGTATGTTACAGATAACACGCCTTATGCAGCTGCAGATAAAACACAGAAAAACAAGGACATGTGAGGGAGTCTTTAGGAAGCAAAGTTCTTTGCTTTTTTGAAACCCATCAAAAACCCCTTTCAGTAAGTTCTATATTTTGCAATTGCAAAACTGCCAGTGAAAAAAATGTAGTGTCAGCTTCACAGATTTGCATGTGAATTGAAATATGGCCCTTTCACTCATCACTATTCATTAGGTTTTCATCTTAGATTGAGACAGTGAGATCAAAAGATGAAGGTTGGTGCACCAGCAGCAGAATGTGAAGAACTGCCAAACAGAGGAGTAGTAGGAGATGAAGAGTGTGTGTCGGTTTGTGTGTGTGTTTTGGAGAGGTGACCTCTTAAAGCAAGCATTAGAGTGGACATTGATTACTCCCCAAAAACATCAGAAGCACGAGGGGAGAGCAATTCGGGATTGAATTTATACATTTAACAATGGCTCAATTGGCTCCAGCAGACCCCCCGTGACCCTGTAGTTGCAATATAGCGGGTTGGATAATGGATGGATGGATGGATAATGGATGGAAGGATGTACAATGGCTCAGAATAAAATATATGATTTTAGAAATCCCAGTGGGGCCAGAAATTAAAGTATAAAGGCCCCAAAATCACACATCCCAATGAAGCAAAAGTGATAAAAATAATAAACCATCAGGAAGGATTTTATTTTTGTGCAACAACCACCAAAACATTAACATCACTTTATTAATTTTTCAAAATTTTCTAGCTGGAATTATTGGACCAGGCTTGGTCTTGGATTGTGAAATTTCAAAACAAAGAGACATATCTATAATGATTTGCCAGATCATAATTAACTTAAAAAGGCCAGTTATCCTAACTTTATTTGTTTTAATTGAAAAGTTTAGCTTTTAACAGTAACTCAATAAAAAAATACTATAGCAAAAACAAAAGCCCCCCTCCCCAACCAAAAAAAAACACACCAGAATTATTGAAAGGAAAGAAATAAAACTTTTTACTTGGCTAAAGATACAAAGAGCAGTCCCGGTCCGAGTGAGACATTATGCAGGTATATTGCCTTTTGTATAAAGGAGTCCCCGTAGTGTTTCTTGATACAGTTTTGCTGAATAACTTGTTTGCTGATAGTCCTCTGTGTTTCTGTGAGAGAGAGGATGTGCATCGTTGTTCATAATGACGCTCAGTTTTGTTTTAATTCCCTCCTTTGATACAATCTTTACAGATTCCAGAGTGCTTGCCCTTTTAATTAGCTTGTTGATTCAGTGGGCCTCTCCTGAAGTGATGTTACCAGCCAAAAACACCACAGCACAGAAAATCGCACTGGCCATCATGGAGTTATGGAAGATGTGAAAGATGTCACTTCCCACATTAAAGGAACACAGTCTCCTAAGGAAGAACAGCCTGCTTTGCCCTTCCTGTGTGTTCTGAGACCAGTCCAACCTGTCATTAATGTGGACCCCCAGGTACTTGTAGCAGTGCACCACCTCTACATCCACTCCCTGAATAGTCACCAACCATAGACGCTGTTTGGTTTGGTGAATGTCAATAACCTTGGTTTGCTGGTATTGTCCTGTGAAAAATTCTCAAAGTCCTCAATCAAACTCCTTTGAATTTGTCTCAACCCCTTGTCCATACACACCATTAGTGCATAATCATCTGGGAATTTCTATAAGTGACACTAGAAAGAGTAGATAATCACATTTGACTGTAATTAGATAAATTCAAGGGCCATGTGATCCATCCTTTTCTTCAACTGAGAAAAACAAAAAACGACAATATGACAATTGAATTGTCTAATGGATTGATTTTTCTACATTTTCTGGATCATAACTTTTCATAGTTTTACTCTCAAATTGAGACAGAGCTTAACCTCCCCTAAGACCATGGAGCCCCAGCTGAACACAACAGTCAGATGGACTGACTGGTTGAAGGTGAACGACTGTGCAAGTAAACAGCTTTGGTGCTGATGTGGGAGCAACAGAAAACTCACAAATGCAAATCTGCTCTGCGCTCTTATCATCGTTACGATCTTCCTGCTTCACTATGACATGCCAGCTTTAGCTGGGATTTTATCCCAGGCTTGTTTGTGTTCTGCTTATTTCTCTTTTTTGTTGCCTTTTATATATAACTAGCCATGTGCACCCAACTACGCTGCGCGTGTTAAAGTTGTCAGTGAAGGACTCCCTGTTTAAACGCTGCTGCCAGTCGTGAACTGGGCCCTTCGTCGCACAGCATTATGATTTTTTATAAGGGAAACAAAATTACAAAAGAAAACCCTTGGACATTGATTCGATAGGAACGGCCTACTCGGAATCACTGTCCGAATCGTAATTATGTGGTGGTGTAGGAGCATTTCTGTTTCTGTCCGTTCACAGTCCGTTTCGTTTTCACGATGCTATCGTTTCCTCTCACAATCTCTTCTCAACCTTTCTCTAATCTCGCAGGTTGCTTTGTGGCAATCCAAAGAGTAAGGCAATATACTCGGAGCAATGGTTATAAAAGGGGGACACATAGGTAACCAGGCTCTTTAGAGTATAAATAGGGATCACTTCACTGACATGTGAGCAAGCCATGGTACAACTGTGAGACGCGCAGCACTCGCCGGCTACAACGTAACAATAATAATTACCAGAACGTGCTGTTACCTTGTCATTCATTTTACCCACTGTCTTACTTTCATTCATATGTTACGTAGGCACGTACCTTTTATCTTCGGCAATCTCATTCTTTAACCAGGCCTCAGGAGCTAACCAGCGTAACACTGTCCACCACCCCTTTCGTTATTCTGGCAAATTGTTGACATCCGTAAGTAACAACAACGTACTAAACTGGAAGGTGGTATACGCATGCGTGGAATTTGCGGACAAACAAAGATCAAGATCAAAATGAAGATTATACCTGTATATAAAGATAAGTTAATTTAAAGCACAACAATTTGTTTAGTTTGAATGTCTGTGTTTTGAGGTATGACTGGAGTACTACAGTCTTCAGTAGTATAAGCCTGGAGGAGATTCTTAATGCAATGCCTATGTTTTAGCTGTCTCTCTACTGCCATCTAGTGCTTCTTCTTCTAATTCATTCACGGACAAACAAAGATCAAGATCCAAATGAAGATTATATATAGAGATTTTGTAAATATTATTGGTTTGGTCTTTGTTTCCTTTTTTTAACATTTCTTGGTTTTCTTGGTTTTGACCACTGCTCTCGTTCAAAAGAATGTTACTGATGTTGTGTTTTTGAATTTATGCACCTATTTTTGCACTTCCTTTTACTTCTCCCTCCCCCATTGGGTTTTGTACCATCCTTTCAGAAATCTTTAATAAATCCGTAAAATATAAAGTAATTTTGTTTTGTATTTGTAGTAGGACCATCAATTTCTATGCGGTGGGCTAGTGCCCTGCCCGGGGTTTGTTTCCTGCCTTGTGCCCTGTGTTGGCTGGGATTGGCTCCAGCAGACCCCTGTGACCCTGTAGTTAGGATATAGTGAGTTGGACAATGGATGGATGGACCATCAATTTCTAAGAGAGGTTCTCTCCTTAATTTCTGAAAACATTTCCTTAGAGGCAAACTGCAGAAGATCCAAATGTTCTAAAACCAGGGGTCAGCGCTGTTTCAGGTTGTGGCACCCAAAGGTGCTTCAGCACGTTCTTGAATGTACAAGATTGGATTCACAAATGAAGAAAACTTCATGTCATTTCTTATTGTTAGATTCCCAGCTTTCTAAACCCCTCCAAACTGTGAGAAGACAGATATTCAAAGTGGTCTCACTTCAAATCTTTTAAGCACCTCACGACCCAGAGTTTCTGTACAGGCAATGAGCACTTCATTAGCAAGAGTAATCTAGTACCAGGTAGGATCTCCATTTACCTCCATGACACCCTGAATTCTTTGATGGATTGAACATGGCACTGGAAATGGAAGTCTAATTCTCTGACTGTTCAATTGAAGAATCACATTAAATGATTTGCAGTCGAATGGGACATCAATCTTGATGACTGTAGCTGCTCATTTCTTCCCCAGAGTTGGATGAATTACATGACTTGAAATCACAGGGTATGCCAAAGAAGATAACCACATGATGAGTTTCCAGCACAGGTTCTCGTTTTCAATGGATTGCAAGCTCACATCTTTTTCTGACAGGCAATGACATGCTGCCTTATGGAGCTGATGCCAAGTAAAGGCTTTCCAGGTATGGCAAGTTCAGCCACAATCTCTTCCCCTTTTATGTTTTTCCATAATGGCATGATATGTAAGACATGAAAAATCAGACTTAGGAGCTTCTCTTCTCTTTGTGTGTTCCAAAACACCTGTTTTCCTTGTTCTTCGTGGCTGCATTATATGTTTTGTATTTCCAAAACTGGTTGTGAGCTCTCATTCACAAAAAGCTCACCCGCTGTGACCAAACCTTTTGGGACACTTTATAGATTAGTTGGACTAATTTATTGGAAATTTCAGACTACATGACTAGAGGCCATGTGCTGCCATTGCACCCTACGCACTAAGAATATGTAAACAAAGCCTGTGACCGAAAATCACTTGAAAAGTCATGTGACATGGTCTTAATGGCTTTCAGTCCTTGCTAACCTTATTAAAGGCCCACGAGTTCTACAGGATTTTGGCAACATGTTCATGCTACCACATTCTTACTCCACATTATCCCAGTGGTGCTCTAGTGAGTTTTATTTGAATATTTAACCTTTCTGGCCATTCTCCCATTCTCCTCTGACCACTGCCATTAACAAGCTTTTTTTGCATAAAGAACTTCCACTCACGTAATGTGCTTTGTTTATCACACAATTCACCAAAAACTCTAGAGAATGCAGTGCATGAAAATCCCAGGAAGACAGTTGAACACCGACAACCCCACCAGGGTAACAGTCACTTCGATCAAATGTCCTGGCCATTACAATGTTTAAATGAACAGCATAGGCAGAGAGATGCCATATGACTTCATAATGTTCATTCAGGTTTTAGTGGCAGTTCGTCTACAGGGTGGTCCAGATCTAATTATGCAGATTCAGATCGTCTGGATGACTTTGCTTTATGCGGAGATGAATCAAGTTTGGTGCAAAGACGATTCTTCATGTCATCAGTTCACACACTTCTCGATGGTACGGGATTTTTTGGGTGATTTTCTATTTAATAAACTTAATAAGTTATAGCGTAATGAAAATTGCATAATTAGATCGGGACCACCCTATATAAGTAGGAGGAGGAGTTTTAAAAATAAATAAAAATAAAGTGTGTAATAAATTATTTATGGCATGCTGTTAGTAATAATATATAAAAAGGTGACATGGGTGGAAGTATGAAGTGCTAAGCCAAGGTTCTGTAGGGAAATGGGGGCTTCTTAACTGTCTGAATGGAGACAGAGAGTGACACCAAGTAGGGAATGACAAGTGGCAACAGATGCAAGGCACTAAATGGCACTCAGTCAACTGAAGAAACAAAGAAGTTGTGAGTCTGTGCTGTCAACCAGTGTGACAGACAGAGGGCACTCTTGCTCTCTTGAACCCTCGGACAATACGTCAGACACCAGGCAAAAGTCCAATAGTTGACTTTATTAATAAACAACAGTGCACAAAGCACCCTCCTCTCCACAATACTCATAAATAATTCACAATTATCAATAATAATCACTCCACCACTCCCAGACGTGTTGCCACCCCTCCTCCACCCAGCTCAGCTCAACGCTCTGGTGTTTCTCAGAGTCTTTTATAGTCCCTGACCCGGAAGTGTTTCCAATCCCTCAGTCCATGTGACCTCTTGTCACTTCCAGGTCAGATAAAAAGTCCTCTTCTTCATCCCGGAAATACGTCATTCCCTCTGTCACCTGACTAAGACGTACTTCCGGGTTATAAGTGAATCCACATTCTCTGTGTCTTCCTGCAGCGTCCCCTGGAGGTCCCCATGGTATCCAGAAGGGCTGTGATGAAAAACTCCACTGTCCATGATACCCTGCTGGAACTCGGGGCACCTCTATGTTGCCTGAAGGGCTCCACCTGCCGGCCTGGGGTTATTGGCCGAGATGAAAAGCCGGCCATATCCCACACCAGATAGAGTAAACTGATGGGGGGCTGCCCTGGAGGCCTGGGTATTAAGGGCAACTTAGGGGTCAGGGGTGCAGGAGCACCAAAAGTCAAAAGAAAATTCTAGTCTGGAGTAAGTGTTAGCCACCGTGACCCTATTTATTCTGATTTCTTTCCAGATTGAGAGCTTCTTCTCTACTATTTAATTTACTATGTTTGGTTTTTCTTTTCTTAATAACTCATTTTTCTGCATATTGATTTTCAGTGTTCCATGGTGAATTAAAGATGGAGGTTCAGCACTCATGTGAGTTGTGCAGTCAGCATGAGGTCTTTTCTTAAAATAACACACAACTTCTCCCGGTTATCATGGTCTTGTGTACTTCCGCCTAATCACGAGGGTCTCATGCAAATCTCCTGGTGTGTCTCACTGTATAATGTGGCCAGAGCTCTACAGGCACTCAGTACCTCTGCTCCTCAAACATGAGCCCTTCCACTCTCATGCTCTGCGTGTTCCTCATCTGGCCTGTGGGTGAGTCAAGAAGGCGTCTGTCTTCTTTATCATTTTCTACTTTTTGAGGATTTGTAACTTGTCCACATATCTGTCATTTGTTATATGATGGTTGCTCATGTCTAAATTGTTTTGTTCTTTCAGCCTCTGATGTGGTTTTAACTCAGACTCCCGGCATGGTGTCAGCCCGTCTGGGTGGAGATGTCAGCTTCAAGTGCAGTGCCAGTAAGGATATTGGCTGGAGATTATCATGGTACCACAAGACTCTTGGACAGGCCCCTAGACTCCTTATCAAAGCTGGAGATGAGCTTTACACAGGCGTGCCAAGCAGGTTTAGTGGAAAGAGATCTGGAAGTGACTTCACTCTGACCATCACTGGAGTCCAGGCTGAAGACGCAGGGCATTACTACTGTTTGCAAAGCTATGAAGCTCCTCTCACACAGTAATAAAGAGTCATACAAAAACCTCCATGACTCTCCAGGGCCATCACCACATGATGTGCCGCAGGTGCTGAGGAGGAACACTTAACAGATGAGTAGTGAAGTGAGTGAAGAGTAAGGCCTTTACAGTTAAGTGCTGTTCACCCTGCTGTGAGAAGTCAAGCAAAATGACATCTTCAATAAAAGGTGTCGTTTTGCTTGACTTCTCACTACATTCATAATGGCTAACACGGTACAACACCCTAGTACTTCACCCTGATGGAAAGAATAAACTACGGTACAGTAATTAATTATTTACAGTGTTGGTGACACTTGATTCTTACTTTTCTCATTTACTCTCAATAAAAGATTTTGAAGGCCCAGTGTCTAAAGTGTTGGACTATAAAACACAAAATTAAAAGTTCAATACCCACCACTGCTCACTGCTTGACCCTGACCAACTCATGTATTCAGAGAAACTGTCCAGCAGTTCAGTTTAATGTAATTATACAGTATAGACCTTACAAGATGATGAAGAGAATGTCTTAGTGCCATTGGACAATAACCTTTAATATGCAGATGACTAATTGAGCTACGAGTTGAATGTCTCTCAGGTAACTTGTGTTTCTAACTCTACAGGCACTTGCTAAATGCAAACTGTAGCAGTGCTGGTGGTTGAATCCCCCTTGTGCTTTCTAGTGTCACTTCCAGAACCGACTTCGACTCTGGCACCCCCCAGAACACTGCGGCCTTTTGATGAACTTAGCATGTCAGCCTATGAGAAAGGGACACTGCCAGATTGAAAAGAAGGAGCGAGAGGATGGGCTTGACTGGAGCTGCAGCAACAGAACTCTTGCTTGAATCTTCAATATGTTGTTGCCTGTAGAATTACTGAGGTGTGCCAGGATTTGTTATTAATGCTATGGAGTGTCCATCTTGGAATCTACATGGGCAAGTAAAATCACAAAGGGTGTTCCTGCAAAGACTAGTGTGCATGTAGAAAAGAACTGAAAAATCTCATACTGACCTTTAAGGATTTTGCACACTGCACTTTGACGTTCTTTGATATCCTTCTGCTGTGAAGCATTCTGACCTGTCATTGTTTACACGTCATAAACAACTTTTATCACACACTGAGTCATGCAGCCACTTCTGTACTACCTCACACTGTGCTGTATTATCTATATCTAGTATTTACTTATTATTTTACATATTTATTAACTACCCCTCCTCAAACTGCCACCTTATCGTGGTGGAGGGGATTGCGTGTCCCGATGATCCTAGGAGCTCTGTTGTCCGGGGCTTTATGCCCTGGGTAGGGATGAGACAAAGAGTGGTCTAGCAAACCTTCCATGATGAATGAAAACTTTGGACGCTATTTTCCCTCTCCCGGACTCGAGTCATCGGGGCCCCGCCTCTGGAGCCAGGCCTGGAGGTGGGGCTCGATGGCGAGTACCTGGTGGCCAGGCCTGCACCCATGAGGCTCGGCCGAACTGTTGTTTGCGCGTATGCACCGAACAGCAGTTTGGAGTATCCACCCTTTTTGGAGTCTCTAGAGGGGGTGCTAGAAGGCATACCTTCTGGAGACTCCCTCGTTCTACTGGGAGACTTCAGTGCTCATGTGGGCAATGACAGTGAGTTCTGGAAGGGCGTGATTGGGAGAAATGGCACCCCCGATCTGAACCCGAGCGTTGTTTTGTTATTGGACTTCTGTGCTCATCACGGATTGTCCATAACGAACACCATGTTCAAGCATAGGGGTGTTCATATTTGCACTTGGCACCAGGACACCCTAGGCCTCAGTTCGATGATCGACTTTGTGGTCGTGTTGTCGGACTTGCGGCCACATGTCTTGGACAATCAGGTGAAGAGAGGGGTGGAGCTGACAACTGATCACCACCTGGTGGTGAGTTGGCTTCGATGGTGGGGGAAGATGCCGGTCAGGTCTGGTAGGCCCAAACGTGTTGTGAGGGTCTGCTGGGAACGGCTGGCAGAGTCCCCTGTCAGAAGCAGCTTCAACTCCCACCTCCAGCAGAACTTCGACCACACCAGTGGGGGACATTGAGTCTGAATAGGCCATGTTCTGTGCCTCTATAGTTGAGGCGGCTGACTGGAGCTGTGGCCGTAAGGTGGTCAGTGCCTGTCGTGGCAGCAATCACTGAACCCGTTGGTGGACACTGGCGGTGAGGGATGCTGTCAAGCTGAAGAAGGAGTCCTACAGCACCTTTTTGTCCTCTGGGACTCTGGAGGCAGCTGATAGGTACCGGCAGGCCAAAAGGAATGTGGCTCCAGTGGTTGCTGAGGCAAAAACTCGGGTGTGGGAGGAGTTTGGGGAGGCCATGGAGAACGACTTTCGGACGGCTTCGAGGAGATTCTGGTTCACCATACGGCGTCTCAGGAGGGTGAAGCAGTGCAGTGTCAACACTGTATATGGTGGGGATGGTGCACTGCTAACCTCGACTCGGGACGTTGTGGGTCGGTGGGTGGAGTACTTCGAAGACCTCCTCAATCCCACTAACTTGCCTTCCAATGTGGAAGCAGAGCCTGGGGACTCGGAGGTGGGCTCCCCCATCTCTGGGACTGAGGTTACCGAGGTGGTCAAAAAACTCCTTGGTGGCAGGGCCCCGGGGGTGGATGAGATACACCCGGAGTCCCTCAAGGCTCTGGATCTTTTAGGACTGTCTTGGTTGACACGCCTCTGCAACATCGCATGGACATCAGGGACTGTGCCTCTGGATTGGCAGACCAGGGTGGTGGTCCCCCTCTTTAAGAAGGGGAACCGGAGGGTGTGTTCCAACTATAGAGGGATCACCCTCCTCAGCCTCCCTGGAAAAGTCTATTCGGGGGTCCTGGAGAGGAGGGTCCGTCAGATAGTCAAACCTCGGATTCAGTAGGAACAGTGTGGTTTTCGTCCTGGTCACGGAACAGTGGACCAGCTCTACACACTTAGCAGGGTCCTGAGGGTGCATTGGAGTTTGCCCAACCAGTCTACATATGTTTTGTGGACTTGGAAAAGGCCTTCGACCGTGTCCTTTGGGGAGTCCTGTGGGGGGGTACTCCGAGAGTATGGGGTATCGAACCCCGTCATAAGGGCTGTTTGGTCCCTGTACAATCGGTGTCAGAGCTTGTTCTGCATTGCCGGCAGTAAGTCAAACCCATTTCCAGTGAGAGTTGGACACCACCAGGGCTGCCCTTAATCACCGATTCTGTTCCTAACTTTTATGGACAGTTTCTAGGCACAGACAGGTCGTTGGGGGGGTCCTGTTTGGTGGACTCAGGATTGGGTCACTGCCTTTTGCAGATGATGTTGTCCTGTCTGCTTCATCAGGCCGTGATCTTCAACTCTCTCTGGATCGGTTCGCAGCTGAGTGTGATACGGCTGGGATGGGAATCAGCACCTTCAAATCTGAGACTATGGTCCTCAACCAGAAAAGAGTGGAGTGCCCTCTTAGGATTGGGAGTGAGATCCTGCCCCAAGTGGTGGAGTTCAAGTATCTCGGGGCCTTGTTCACGAGTGAGGGAAGAATGGAGCGTGAGATCGACAGGTGGATCGGTGCGGCGTCCACAGTAATGCGGTCTCTGCATCGGTTTGTCATGGTGAAAAAGGAGCTGAGCCGTAAGGCAAAGCTCTCAATTTACCAGTCGATCTATGTTCCTACCCTCACCTATGGTCATGAGCTATGGGTAGTGACCGAAAGAACGAGATTGTGAATACAAGCTGCCGAAATGAGTTTCCTCCACAGGGTGCCTGAGCTTGCCCTTAAAGATAGAGTGAGAAGCTCACAGTAGAGCCGCTGCTCCTCCACATCGAGAGGAGTCGGGCATCTGATCAGGATGCCTCCTGGACGCCTCCCTGGTGAGGTGTTCCGGGAAAGTCCAACCGGGAGGAGGCCCCGGGGAAGACCCAGGACACGCTGAAGGGACTATGTCTCCTGGCTAGCCTGGGAATGCCTCGGGATTACCCCGGAAGAGCTAGAAGAAGTGGCCGGGGAGAGGGAAGTCTGGGCATCTCTGCTCAAGCTGCTGCCCCCGCGACCCGATCTCGGATAAGTGGAAGAGGATAGATTTATTGACTATATTTATGTATCTAGATTGCATAATACCATACATTGCATCAATGTTCATATTGTGTACTACACGTCAGTATTGCTGCAACTTCTTTGTCTTGTCTTTGCACAATGTCTTGTCTTGTTTGTGTTTTAATTTCAATTTTTTCATTTTAATTTAAATTTTTAATTTTAATTTTAATCCTAATTTAAATTTTTTATTTGCACTTCATGTTGTTACACTGTGGAGCCTGAGCTTCGAAATTTTGTCTTTCTATATACTTTTATATGGTTGAGATAACAATAAAGTTTGCTTTAACTTTGACTTCAACAGAACAGGTGTCATGTCAGTCATTTTGATAGAACAAGATCATTTCTTTTTTTTCTGGGAGAGCTGCGAGTATTCATCTCAGGTGTCATTTCCTTTTTAATGCAGTTTATCTGCTTAAGTCAAGTAGAAGTGTGTTCAGTGAACTGTTGTATGTGTCATGATGGATGAATCCTGCATGGTCAGTCTGTGGTAGGTAATCGGATGTGAGCACAGTATGTCTGGAATGCTGGATATGATATGGACCTTGGCCAGAGAGTCAGGCCATTTCTATGCTTACTGCTAATAGTATGACCCTTTAACAAGTCTCACATATACTGTATAGTAGTTTAATAATTGAATCTGGTAATGTTAACTAATTATTTGATGGTTATATTGTTCAAGTTCAAATGTATTGCAATGCGTTCACAGGACACTGAAATTCTTTATTGCACGTCTCTCACAGACTTGTGACAATGGTACAGCACCACAAACAGTGAATTCCTCACCAATAGACAATACTTATACCACATACATACCTACATACATGCATAGATAAACTTACTGGACATGCCTACATACAATGTTCTGCTGTTATCATCACAAACCTTTGTGTCGGGGTATCGGCCTATCAGAGAAGCTGCGTACTTGGGAGAAGTCACTCCCAACACAGCTATCTAGGAGAACACTACCTGCAGAAGAGAACAGCTCAAGTGAACTACAAGTGCCCATATTTTTGTTCTGTACCAATGTGGGGCCAAACTCTGTTAAGTATCAAACTGGGACTATGAAGCATCTTAAACTGCACTGTCTCTTGATTTTTCCCTACAGTGGCACAGTCGACAGGATATCCCTGGAGATCGCAGCAGGCTACACGGTTGTCACAAACATCATTCAGCAGCTGAGCGAACAAGTAAGGCTGTTGCAGGTACAAGTCGCAAATCAACACATAAACTTTGTTGAAGCAGAGGCAGGAGATGTGATCTTACAGGATGACAGTTAACATGGGCCATTGCAGGTACTTATGTCCCTAAAGATGCACAATGATAAACATATCTCTTAAGCTTTGAGAGTACCGCCATCTGTCACATCTGGCCTGTGGAGGATTGACCTGGCATATCCATTTGTAATGTTCAATCACTTTCAAATAAGATGGATGAACTGTCTGCTCTCATAGTGAGTGCTGTGACATTGCAGAGACCAGGCTTAAACCCGATGTAGCTGACACTATTTTAATGCTGGATAGATTTAATCTTATTTGAACAGACAGACGCCCAGTGCAGTGTGCGCTAAAGGCAGGAGGAGGATTTGTCATCTATGTAAATGAGAAACCAGGTAAAGGGGAGCATATTACAGTTAAAATTACAGATTATTAATTAGATAATGAAATCCGCTCACATTATTTGACCAGGGAGATAAGCTGCATCGTCCTTATTAATGTTTATATTTATCTTCCTGAAGATGGGGATTCAAAAACAGAATTTATTCATTCTATCATCAACGCTTTAATGATGACTCACTCCGACCCTATGGTTATAAAATGTGATACCTTCCACCATGTGCCTTTGGAAGGAATTGTGACAAATTTCTATCAGTTTGTGCCATGTTCCAATTGAGGAATCAACAAGACAGACCTTCTATATTCAAATGTTCAAGGTGCCTTTAAATGTAAGCTTGTGTCGCCTTTGGGCAGATCTCACCACAGTCTGATCCATGTTACTCCCACCTATGAGCCTGTTGTTAGATGACAAACGTTTGCCACCAGGACAATGAGGAAGTGGACCTTGGGATGGCTCTAATTGTCTGTTTCCAAATGACAGACTGGGAGATGATGTATGAGTCACATAGAAATGACAACGTGGAACTCGGTCACTGCATCGCAGACTTCTGTGTCAAAAGTACTGCACCCTTAAAAACAGTGGGTGGATTTCCAGACCACAGGCCTGGCATTACTAAGGAGCTAGAAAAATTCCTGAATGAGAAGAAGAGAGCCTTCAAATAGGGTGACAAAGAGGTGTTGTAGGGTACACAAAGAATCCTGAAGAAAAAGTTGAGTGAAATGAAGGAAACGTACTGAGCTAAAAAAAAAAAAATGACTCAGAATGACAAGAAAGGTGTTTGAACCAGTTGTGTTAAGGGGGTTACTCTCCCACTACTGCCATCTTCCAAAGGCCCCCACAACATTCCTACTGCATCAGCCACTCTTATCACTTCACCTGGCATGGCCAGTGCTGAGTCCACCTCTGACTGAAGACCAAGTGAGGAGACAACTGAGAAAGCTACACATAGGAAAAGCCAATGGTACCATCTGAAGTCGGTCCTCAAGTTCTTAATGTGACTGAGTTTGAGGTGTCATATGCCACCTGTTCAGTCTGTCACTTAGACTTCAAAAGTGTCACTCTTGTGGAAAACAGTTTGTGAGGCTCAAGAACAAAATCACTAATGTGGATGTGAGCAACACTGGAGCACCTCAAGAAAGTCCTCTCTCCTCTCCTGTTCACCTTACACACCCCAGACTAGAAATCACTGCCTGAGCCACAATGACTTCTCTACTGCACCTCCTCTGCACCCTCACTTTCTTTACTCCAAGTAACATTAACAGGAACAACAGGCTTTTGAGAACCATGCAGCTAAAAGGGAGGGAGGATTTCAATATTAATAACTCTTTAAATTAAATTCTGCTGCATGTTCACTTGCTTCATTCTGTGTATGACCTTAATCTACATCCCGCTGCTTGCAGGGAAAACATAGGGGTTGGTGGCAGGATTGGCACTCTAGCCACCATAAAAAAAAACTCAAATTGTTCCAAGATGGTGCTGAGGTGTCACCTGCTGCACTCGGGTCCCAATCCAGATGGTTTGGCGTGTGGTGGGTGCAGCAATTTGCTATCTGCGCATACCCATAACCTTACTAATGCATAAAACTGAATTAAATGATCCATTTGTGAAGTCGAGCAAAATGACACCTTTTATTGGCAAACTAAAAAGATTACAAATAACAGGCTTTTGGAGCAACTCAGGGCGCTTCTGCAGGCAAGATCATGTATCTTTCTAGTTAGCCAATAAAAGATGTCATTTTGCTTAACTTCTCACTACATCCACAATGGCTAGCACTACAGGACCCTAGTACTATGATCCACTTGTTAACATGAGTAACCTTTCTCTGAAACAATTGAGGAGGTGTAAGTAACAATTGTAAATTTCAGAAACTTATATTGTTTTGTTTTTTTTTTTCGTGATATTCCACCCTAGTGGAGAGATTATTGTCCTGACCTAAACACTAGCACAGCACTCTGCATTTTCTGGAGAATCCATCACTCTGCAGTGTCAGACCAGCAGCTCCATTGAATTTCACTGTCCTTCGCCTGGCCTGGTAGCATCAGAGGACTGGTGAGGCACCTAAAGTCTTAATTTACTCAGCCACCTCCTTCAGATTTGGGATTTCGGGGAGCTTCAGTAGCAGTGGAGCAGGGACAAGCTCTGCACTCACCATTAATGAAGTTCAGCCATAAAATGTCAGACATTACTGCTGTTGAGACTCCACTGACATGGCAACAGAGAGCTCTTCAAAAGACAGCTAAATGAGCCTCATCTTGGGAAGTCAATAAAGACATGTGGAGAATTTGCAGTTTTTTTTCCCAATGAATCTTAAAAAATAACAAGAGTCTGGTAATTGTAATAAATCATTTTAGATATAACTAGGAGGAAATGAAGGTGTCAGCTGGTCAGCTTTAACTAACAACTGATAATAGAAGACAGCAGGAAAGTCCAGATTGTCTGTGCTAGGACTAGAGCTTACATAAAAAGTTTAAACTCTAAAAAACAAATAGCAAAGTACTTTATGCCACAGACAGCAAGTATCAAAGCCAAATGCTGTTCGTGCTGTGCATTTCATGGAATCCTGCTGCCTAAGTGACTGCGAAGTCTGCAGCTCCTCAATGCTCTCTTCAGACTTTGTGCAGCCCGTCACACACACACACACCGCGGCGTAAAAGAAAGTAACCGAGTGCTCCACACTTTATCATTTCTCTGGGTGAAGACATATAAAGGCCTCTAGTATTGTGACAAACCTGAGGGTGCTGCTGGTGATGGAGGAGTTTCAGTATGGTGGCCAATCAACATACTCAGATGATGAAGTTTTAAATCAAATGCTGCAACAATTGATGGCTTCTCTCACCACATTGCTATTTAATATATTATCTGATATGGGTTTAAATTGTATTATTATGAATTTTAAAGAATACATCTATCCAACAAGTAGTATACAATAGTCAAAACATACACAATCCATTTAGGCGGTTAGCAATAATATCCACTGTGACACCAAACCATATTTTATGCTGTCCCTATAAGTGCCACAATAGAAATGAACACTTTCAATTTTTTTTGTAGTTTAAATTATTGTTACACACTTTGTCGTCAGCATTCTGATGTTCTAATGGGAGTTTTGTGCCCATATGAAAAAAAACAGACATGAATGGCTGGAACAAAATGGAATTGAGCGAAACAGACATTGACTGTGTCTTATGTATTTACAATCTGATTTGGACAAAATTTCTTGCTTAGAATAAAGTTATTGAGGTGTTAAAGAAGACTCGTGTCAATACTGATGCTGAACTTTGGACACCTAAATGAAGTTCTTGTCTACTTACAGTATTGTCAGGGGTGCCGCTGTAATAGGTCACTGACCTCTTATTTTTGGATGGCACAGTAATGCAGTTGTTAGTCCTACTGCTTTGCAGAACCAGCATCCTGATTTTGGATGAAATGCCCCCATTACCACCCTAAAACACAACCACCCCTACCATCGTGTCTTGGCACAATACCAAACATAGGCATAGTGGTGGGTCTGAGGCTAGGGATCTGCACTGACAATCGGAAGGTTGCCGGTTTGAATCCCATAAATGCCAGAAGGGACTCTGCTCTGTTGGGCCCTTGAGCAAGGCCCTTAACCTGCAATTGCAGAGCGCTTTGAGTAGTGAGAAGAGCGCTATATAAATGCAAAGAAGTATTATTTATTATAAATACATGTAGGACTGGTTGATTCACAATTCCAAACTGACTCCAGTGTCAGCATCATTGTGTGTGAGTGGGCTCTGTGATGAAGCGCCCTTCTGTCTACAGCTGTCACCTGACTTGAATGACAGTATGTGGACTTGAGAATGACATGACTCCCATTTGAGATGACATTTGATAGAGTAGTGATAATGCCAAAGTTATGGGCAGTAATACTGCCACCATGTGTTCTTAAATGCCATGCCCCAATAGATACCCTTAATCAATGTACTTTTTTGAATTTTTGAAAGTACATCCTATTTCATTTTCAGCCTGAACCGCAATGAAGCTACAAAAGTGAAAAGTAAAACGAATAAGCACTGGCACCACCAGCTGCTCACTGAATTTTCATTTTACAATTTGCATTTTCATGTTCTCAATATGCAAATAGCATAGATCAATGGGCGGGGCTTAGCTTCTCAATTTCCCTCAGTTCTTTGACCTTATTAGCTGTAGAGCCACTTCTATTATTAGAATGCTTCTCCCTTCGACTGTGTTTAATTCTCATGATTTTGATCTTCACAGCGATACCGTCTCACAAAATCTAAAGACCTCGCATAATTATAGTTCAAAAGTAATGAAGTTCACTATTTAACATGACAGAAATTAGCCTTTACCACGTCATAGTTTACATTTATTTACACTGAAGTGGAAACGGCATGCTTTGCATTTTTGTAGTATTATATTGTAGAGCGGGCGCTGAGCACCACAGTGGCTGGATTGTGGTAAAGTGAGGTCCGCGGCTGATTGCCGTCTTTTAAATAAATAATCGCCGCATTTGAAAATGAAATTGCAAATGGGGGTCATTTCATTTTTTTTTTAATTTTTCCAGCATTCTTGCATGCAGACTTTGCAAAGGTAATTGCAAAAGAGAGATTGTACTCTTATTTTATGATTTTCATTTTCATTTTCATTTTTGTAGAACATTTCTCCCATACTGTCTTTCACGAAAATTCAAGTTTACGTAGGAGTAGGAGTTTTAAAAGTAAAAAAAAATAAATAAATTGTGTAATGAATATTGTTTGGCAAGCTGTAAGTAATATATAAAAAGGTGACATGGGTGAAGGTTCTGTAGGGGATGGGGGCTTCTTAACTCTCTGAATGGAGACAGAGAGTGACACCAAATAGGGAATGACAAGTGGCAACAGATGCAAGGCACTAGATGACGCACAGTCAACTGAAGAAACAAAGAATTTGTGAGCCTGTGCTGTCAACCAGATACAGTAGACTGATGGGGGTTAGCCCTGGAGGCCTGGATAATAAGGGTAACTTAGGGGTCAGGGGTGCAGGAGCACCAAAAGTCAAAAGAAAGTTCTAGCCTGGAGTAAGTGTTAGCCACCGTGACCCTATTCATTCATGATTTCTGATTTCTTTCAAGATTGAGAGCTTCTACTGTACTATTTAATTTACTATGTGTGGTTTTTCTTTTCTTAACAACTACGTTTTGTGCGTATTGATTTTCAGTGTTCCATGGTTTCGAGGAAACTCTTGCCCCTTCTTCAGGCAAGATGTAATACAGAAACTGGAATTCCCTGTGTTTATGTACACACTAGGACAAGAAACAACATTGGTAAATGAAAAATCTTAAATGTAAAAAATTAATAGTTTCATTCAGGCTAAGATTCATTTAACAAGACAGAGAAGAATAATGTATGGTCAAGATCTTTAGATAAGATAACTGTCCAAGAAAGTCCTTTGAAGTTTGTGATGAGTTTTTCAATACAATATGGGTCAGTAGACAGGTTATCTGTGTCAGTCTGAGAGATGCAAACAGTCCTCATACCTGGCCATAAAACTCTTGTCTCTATTCAAGCCATGTTGTAATGTATTAAATTTTAACATGAGTTTAACTTCCCATTCTTTTCTCTCTTGCTGTGTTCTCAAGTTGCCCATAAGCACAGTGACTTTAAAGTCCCTCTCACAGTGTCCATGGCTGTTGAAGTGGGCTGCTACAGGAACATCTGTGTTGCTACGTTTAATGTGAAATCTGTGTAAATTCATTCTCTGGCGGAGTGTTTGTCCAGTTTCTCCCACATAGAGTGCAGTGTCAGGACATTTCATGCAGAGAATTAGGTAGACAACATTAGATGATCTGCAGGAAAATGATCCCTTTATGTGATGTTCAAGTTGGGAGTGTGGTATAACTATACAGTCGGTATTATAAATGTGAGCACATGTTTTACATCTTTTCTGTAAGCAGGGAGTTGTGCCATTTTCTGTTGGTTCACTAAGGGAGCTTCGGACAATTGTTGTTAAGCAACAGTTGCTTAAGGTTTGGTGGTTGTCTGTATGCCAGGAGAGGAGGTTCAGGAAAAACATTTTCAGTGTTTGGTCGTTGTTTAGCATTGGCTGAAGTTCTTTTATAATTTTTCGAAGTGTTTCAAGATGTGTGTTATAGCTGACAACAAGGGGGATGTGGTTTTTGTTGTCTTTGTTTTTATATTGCAGAAGGTTGTCTCTGGGTATGGCAGTAGCTCTTCTTATTTGAGTGTCTGTTGTTTTGGGGGTATAACCTTGTCTGATAAAATCTTGTCTGAGCTCCTGCAGTTGTTGATCCTGGTCTGTCGGGTCTGAGCAAATACGATTGTACTGTATTGCTTGGCTAAAAATAATGGAGGTGTCAATAATAAAAAGTGTCATTTTGCTTGGTTTTTTGCTACATTCATAATGGCTAACACGGTGCAACACCCTAGTGTTCAATGGTGAATTAAAGATGGAGGCTTAGCACTCATGTGAATTGTGCAGTCAGCATGAGATCTCTTCTTAAACCAACACACAACTTCTCCCGGTTCTCATGGTCTTCTGTACTTCCACCTAATCACGAGGGTCTCATGCAAATCTCCAGGTGTGTCTCTCTGTATAATGTGGCCAGAGCTCTACAGGCTCACAGCTCCTCTGCTCCTCAAACATGTGGCCTTCCACTCTGATACTCTGTGTGTTCCTCATCTGGCCTGTGGGTGAGTTAAGAAGGCATCCGTTGTCTTTATCATTTTCTAATTTTTGTGGATTTGTAACTTGTCCACACATCTGTCATTTGTTATATGGCTGTCGTTCATGTCTAAACTGTTTTGTTCTTTCAGCCTCTGATGTGGTTTTAACTCAGACTCCCAACATGGTGTCGGCCCGTCTGGGTGGAGACGTCAGCTTCAAGTGCAGTGCCAGTAAGGATATTGGCTGGTATTTATCATGGTACCACATGACTCTTGGACAGGCCCCTAGACTCCTTATCAAACTTGGTAATGAGCTCTACACAGGCGTGCCAAGCAGGTTTAGTGGACAGAGATCTGGAAGTGACTTCACTCTGACCATCACTGGAGTCCAGGCTGAAGACATAGGACATTACTACTGTTTGCAAAGCAATGAAGCTCCTCTCACACAGTAATAAAGAGTCATACAAAAACCTCCATGACTCTCCAGGGCCACCACCACATGATGTGCCGCAGGTGCTGAGGAGGAACACTTAACAGATGAGTAGTGAAGTGTGTGACGAGTAAGGCCTTTACAGTTAAGTGCTGTTCACCCTGCTGTGAGAAGTCAAGAAAAATGACATCTTCAATAAAAGGTGTCGTTTTGCTTGACTTCTCACTACATTCATAATGGCTAACACGGTACAACACCCTAGTACTTCACCTCCTGGAAAGATTAAACTTCGGTAAGGTAATTAATTATTTACAGTGTTGGTGACATTTGATTCTTACTTTTCTCATTTACTCTCAATAAAAGATTTTGATGGCCCAGTGTCTAAAGTGTTGGACTGTAAAACACAAAGTTAAAAGTTCAATACTCACCACTGCTCACTGCTTGACCCTGAGCAACTCATGTATTCAGAGAAACTGTCCAGCAGTTCAGTTTAATGTAACTATACAGTATAGAACTTGCAAGATGATGAAAATAATTACTTTGTGCCATTGGACAATAACCTTTAACATGCAGATGACCACTTGAGTTACGAGTTGAATGTCTCTCAGATAACTTGTGTTTCTAACTCTACAGGCACTTGTTAAATGCAAACTGTAGCAGTGCTGGTGGTTGAATCCTCCACTTGTGATTTCTAGTGTCACTTCCAGAACCAACTTCGACTCTGGCACCCCCCAGAACACTGCGACCTTTTACTGAGATTGGCATGTCAGCCTATGAGAAGGGGACACTGCCAGATTGAAAAGAAGGAGAGAGAGGATGGGTTTGACTAGAGCTGCAGCAACAGAACTCTTGCTTGAATCTTCAATATGTTGTTGTCTGTAGAATTACTGAGGTGTGCCAGGATTTGTTATTAATACTCTGGAGAGTCCATCTTGGAGTCTACATGGGCAAGTAAAATCACAAAGGGTGTTCCTGCAAAAACTAGTAGAAAAGAACTGAAAAATCTCATACTGAGCTTTAAGGATTTTGCACACTGTACTTTGACATTCTTTGATATCCTTCTGCTGTGAAACATTCTGACCTGTCATTGTTTACACGTCTTAAACAACTTTTATCACACACTGAGTCATGCAGCCATTTCTGTACTACCTCACACTGTGCTGTATTATCTATATCTAGTATTTATTTATTATATTACATATTTATTGACTACATCTCCTCGAACCGCCAACTTATCGTGGTGGAGGGGATTGCGTGTCCCAGTAATTCTAGGACCTCTGTTGTCCGGGGCTTTATGCCCCTGGTAAGGTCACCCAAGGCAAACTGGTCCTAGATGAGGGATGAGACAAAGAGCGGTTCAGCAAACCTTCTATGATGAATGAAAACTTTGGACAGTGTTTTCCCTCACCCACACGTGGGTCACCGGGGCCCCCCTCTGTAGCCAGGCCTGGGGGTGGGGCTCGATGGTGAACACCGGGTGTCCGGGCCTGCACCCATGGGGCTCAGCTGGGCACAGCCCAAAGAGGCAACATGGGTCCCCCATCCATGGGCTCACCATCTATGGGAGGGGCCAAGGAGATCGGGTGAGTTGGGTGGTGGCCGAAGGCGGGGACCTTGGCGGTCCGATCCTCGGCTACAGAAGCTGGCTCTTGGGACGTAGAATGTCACCTCTCTGAAGGGGAAGGGATCTGAGCTATTGCGTGTGGCCAAGAGGTTCCGGCTAGATATAGTCAGGCTCACCTCGAAACACAGCTTGGACACTGGAACCAATCTCATTGAGAAGGGCTGCACTCTCTACCACTCTGGAGTTGCTCCCGGTGAGAGGCACTGAGTGGGTGTGGGCATACTTTTTGACCCCCGACTTGGAATCTATTCATTGGGGTTTACGCCTTCAGGTGGGGGGACGGGTCCTGACTGTTGTTTGTGCATATGTGCCAAACATGCACCCACCCTTTTTGGAGTCCCTGGAGGGGGTGCTAGAGGGCATACCTTCTGGGGACTCCCTCGTACTGCTGGGAGATTTCAATGCTCCTGTGGGCAATGACAGTGAGACCTGGAAGGGTGTGATTGGGAGGAATGGCCCCCCCGATCTGAACCCGAGCCGTGTTTTGTTATTGGACTTCTGTGCTCATCACGGATTGTCCATAACGAACACCATGTTCAAGCATAAGGGTGTTCATATGTGCACTTGGCACCAGGACATCCTAGGCCACATGTCTTGGACACTCGGGTGAAAAGAGGGATGGAGCTGTCAATTGATCACCACCTGGTGGTGAGTTGGCTTTGATGGTGTGGCAGAAAGCAAGTCAGGCCTGGTAGTCCCAAATGTGTCTGCTGGGAACGTCTGTCAGAGTCCCCTGTCAGAAGTAGCTTCAACTCCCACCTCTGGCAGAACTTCGACCACATCCCAAGGGAGGTGGGGGACATTGAGTCTGAATGGTCCATGTTCCATGCCTCTATTGTTGAGGCGGCTGAACGGAGCTGTGGCCGTAAGGTGGTCGGTACCTGACGTGGCAGCAATCCCCAAACCCATTGGTGGACACCGATGGTGAGGGATGCTGTGAAGCTGAAGGAGTCCTACAGGACCTTTTTGTCCTGTGGGACTCTGGAGGCAGCTGATAGGTGCCGGCAGGCCAAGCGGAATGAGGCTTTGGTGGTTGCTGAGGCAAAAACTCGGGTGTGGGAGGAGTTTGGGGAGGCCATGGAGAATGACTTTCAGACGGCTTTGAGGAGATTCTGGTCCACCATCCAGCGTCTCAGGAGGGGGAAGCAGTGCAGTGTCAACACTGTATATGATGGGGATGGTGCGCTGCTTACCTTGACTCGGGTCATTGTGGGTTGGTGGGGGGAGTACTTCGAAGACCTCCTCAATACCACTAACTTGCCTTCCATTGAGGAAGCAGAGCCTGGGGACTCGGAGGTGGGCTCCATCATCTCTGGGACTGAGATCACCAAGGTTTTCAAAAAACTCCTTGGTGGCAGGGCCCCGGGGGTGGATGAGATACGCCCGGAGTTCCTCAAGGCTCTGGATGTTGAAGGACTGTCTTGGTTGACACGTCTCTGCAACATCGCATGGACATCAGGGACAGTGCCTCTGGATTGGCAGACTGGGGTGGTGGTCCCCCTCTTTAAGAAGGGGGACTAGAGGGTGTGTTCCAACTAGAGGGGGATCACACTCCTCAGCCTCCCTGGAAAAGAACAAGAGCGTGAATTCAAGCGGCCGAAATGAGTGTCTGGGCTTTCCCTTAAAGATAGGGTGAGAAGCTCAGTCATCTGGGAGGGTCTCAGAGTAGAGCTGCTACTCCTCCACATCAAGAGGAGTCAGATGAGGTGGCTTCGGCACCTGATCAGGATGCCTCTTGGACGCCTCCCTGGTGAGGTATTCTGGGCATGTCTAACCGGGAGGAGGCCCTGGGGAAGACCCAGGACACGCTGGAAGGACTATGTAATAAATTAATTTAGAAATAACTAGGAGGAAGTGAAGGCGTCAGCTGGTCAGCTTTAACTAACAACTGATAATAGAAGACAGCAGGAAAGTCCAGATTGTCTGTGCTAGGACTAGAGCTTACATAAAAAGTTTAAACTCTAAAAAACAAATAGCAAAGTACTTTATGCCACAGACAGCAAGTATCAAAGCCAAATGCTGTTCGTGCTGTGCATTTCATGGAATCCTGCTGCCTAAGTGACTGCGAAGTCTGCAGCTCCTCAATGCTCTCTTCAGACTTTGTAAAAGAAAGTAACCGAGTGCTCCACACTTCATCATTTCTCTGGGTGAAGACATATAAAGGCCTCTAGTATTGTGACAAACTTGAGGGTGCTGCTGGTGATGGAGGAGTTTCAGTATGGTGGCCAATCAACATACTCAGATGATGAAGTTTTAAATCAAATGCTGCAACAATTGATGGCTTCTCTCACCACATTGCTATTTAATATATTATCTGATATGGGTTTAAATTGTATTATTATGAATTTAAAAATATACATCTATCCAACAAGTAGTATGCAATAGTCAAAACATACACAATCCATTTAGGCGGTTAGCAATAATATCCACTGTGACACCAAACCATATTTTATGCTGTCCCTATAAGTGCCACAATAGAAATGAACACTTTCAATTTTTTTTGTAGTTTAAATTATTGTTACACACTTTGTCGTCAGCATTCTGATGTTCTAATGGGAGGTTTTGTGCCCATGTGAAAAAAAACAGACATGAATGGCTGGAACAAAATGGAATTGAGCGAAACAGACATTGACTGTGTCTTATGTATTTACAATCTGATTTGGACAAAATTTCTTGCTTAGAATAAAGTTATTGAGGTGTTAAAGAAGACTCGTGTCAATACTGATGCTGAACTTTGGACACCTAAATGAAGTTCTTGTCTACTTACAGTATTGTCAGCGGTGCCGCTGTAATAGGTTACTGACCTCTCATTTTTGGATGGCACAGTAATGCAGTTGTTAGTCCTACTGCTTTGCAGAACCAGCATCCTGATTTTGGATGAAATGCCCCTATTACCATCCCAACACACACCCACCCTGACCACCATGTTTCCCACAATACCCAATACAAACTGACTCCAGTGTCAGCGTCGTTGTGTGTGATTGGGCCCTGTGATGAAGCGGCCTTCTGTCTAAAGCTGTCACCTGCCTCGTGCGCAGTGACCCTGACTTGAATGACAGTAAGTGGACTTGAGAATGACATAACTCTCATTTGAGACGACATTTGATAGAGTAATTATCATGCCAAAGTCATGGGCAGCAGTACTGCCACCATGTGTTCTTAGATGCCATGCCCCAAAAGATAACCTTAATCAATGTACTTTTTTGAATTTTTGAAAGTACAGTACATCCTATTTATGAGGCAACAAACTAAAGTCTTATTAACTTCATATAGTACATTCAAAATGACACATGAAAAACCAAAAAGTATGTGTGAACCACACTGTCCTCAATTTATCATCAAAGGCTGCACACAGATTTGAATACGTACAAAACTCATTAAAAGTTTAGGTAGGTATTAAAGACACTATATAGGATGGACAGATAAATAGACACTGAGACAAAGCAAACTCTGAGCAAACTCTGTGGAGTTAAGGAATGTGAGGGCCGCTGAAGCTACCACTGACCTCAGATAAATCGTGTGAGATGTGAAAGAAGTGTGGAGAAAGAAACACCACAGCAAAAGAGCTGGCATGTGGAACAGACTCAGGAATAAAGATCATCATTATTCTCTGTCCAGTTTCCTGCTCGCAACTGTCCAGTCACTTAAAAAAAAAAACAGGTGACCTCTGAGCCAGGATTACATTATAACAGACATCAGGAACTGCAATGTTCTTTCACCTGCAATTCTCTTGAATGCTGTAGTTATCCAAAGCATCATTGCTGACCATGTGTCTGCTTTTATGGTCTCAATCTGTTCTTTATTTAAATATAGTTTTTTTTTTTTGGTTCTTTATTTTGCCTTATACAATTTCTTGTATTAGGAATTAGTTAGTTTTCACATACCCATTGGGATCAGAGCACAGGCTCAGCCATTGTACAGTGCCCCTGGAGCAATTGCAGGTTAAGGGCTTTGCTTAAGAGCCCAGCAGAGTAGGATTACTTTTGGCAGGGACTGGGATTTGAACTGGCAACCTTTGGGATACCAGCGCAGATCCTTAGCCTCAGAGCCACCACTCCACCCAAGTCATATCACAAAAGCCAAGTCCACAGCAGTGACCCCAGTTTACTCCAATGGCCTGCACATTCCCCAGACCTCCTCCTCCTTTCAAATAAGGTCTAACAAGAGGTAGACAACCAAAAAAAAAAAATGTCTGAAAAAACTGCTTAATGCTACCCAAAAGCCTAGCAGAACACATATGTCAAAGAATTCAGGATGCTCTGTAGGGGATAGATAGATAGATAGATAGATAGATAGATAGATAGATAGATAGATAGATAGATAGATAGATAGATAGATAGATAGATAGATAGATAGATAGATAGACAGTGGAAGTATACAAGTTGGGACACCAACCAATTTTTTCCATTTAATCGAATAGAAATCCAACATAGGAAACATATCTTGGAGCTCCATCCAGTGTGTTGCTCTGAACATAAAAGCTGCCTTCTTCCAAGCAGCCGGGCTTTTTATAGTGAACCAAAAGGGGCCGAGCTGAGTGCCCTCACTGGGCAGTTTCTCAGAGCTGAAAGGAGAAAAGGAGAAGAGAATGTTGTTGCCAGCGCTCCCTCTCTCCCTAGCAGGTTATCACATACCTCAAGTGAGCCCATATGGAGATCCTCCGACTTATATTTGTGACTGTCGTTTCCACACTTGTAAATCTTTTCTTATGGGAAGTGTTTTTTTCAAGTGGTGTTCGCTGTTCCAATTATCCAAAAAACAATGGCAGAATCATGAACAAAGACCTTATGGAGTGTTTCTCTGTATTCAGATGCTTAATAAACCCACCTTACTTGAGTTTCTAAAGCTTCCCCATTGATAAACACAGAGAACAAAAAGGACCCAACCAATCAGAAGAGATGAAGAACTAAACATTGTTATATGGCGTGGCAGTGTGAGTGTTTGCAGCTGACATGTTATATCTGAACACTGTGCAGAGTTTACATGCCACTTAAAAGTGGTGCAGTGCTGAAGGAATTTTGGTGTCATACAAATATGATAATCAGTTTTTGAGTGGGCAAAGAGTTTAATAATAATAATAATAATAATAATAATAATAATAATAATAATAATAATAATAATAAGAAGAAGAAGAAGAAGAAGAAGAAGAAGAAGAAGAAGAAGAATACATTTTATTTATATAGCACCATAGTTTATGTGTGAGAGCCTGGGCTTATTGAAAACTGCTAAATAAAATATAATTTAAAGAAGACAAAATCATTCTCTATAAAGGAGATAATTAAATAAGCATATAAATATAGAACGGTGGTGCAGTGGTAGCGCTGCTGCCTCGCAGTAAGGAGACCTGGGTTTGCTTCCAGGGTTTCCTCCGACAGTCCAAAGACATGGAGGTTAGGTGCATTGGCCATCCTAAATTGTCCCTAGTGTGTGCTTGGTGTGTGTGTGTGTGTGTGCCCTGCGGTGGGCTGGCACCCTGCCCGGGGTTTGTTCCTGCCTTGTGCCCTGTACTGGCTGGGATTGGCTCCTTGACCCTGCGTTAGGATATAGCAGGTTGGATAATGACTGACTGACATGACTAAATATAGAAAGCACAATATAAGACAAATAAAGTATATCCATTGTGTATTTGTACGGATATAATGCAGAATTAAACTCCTATTTTTGTTCCTGGATGTCATTTCCAGTCCCCAGCACTCCTCCTTTTATTCCCCAGCTCTCTGACTCTCACCACTCTCATCTTTGCAGCCTCTCACATCTTCTCATGAACTCAGCAGGTGTGTCCTGCCCGCATTTGGCTCTTTATACTTCTGGTCTTCTCTCAGGTTGATTTGCATGATGGTGCCACCTCACTGCTCTGCCCATTTAAGAGACTAAAGACTCACCGGTGTGTGACAAAGCAGTCAACACTCCCATTAAAATGAAGGCACTGGACACACTGACTGCGGTGCTCCTCATCAACTTCATACTCGGTAAGAGGGCCTGGGATTTCTCGAGTTTCCTTTATTTTGGTATCATTCAGTAAATAGGGATGTACAGGACTCTTGGATGTTCAAGAGTGTAAAAACATCATTTTATTTGAGGAAATGAATGTGTTGTCATAAAGAACAATACTAAAGATCAGATGAAGATGTACAGATACGAAAGGCTATTCAGCTCATTAAGCTCAATAGGTCAGCTAATACTGTCACAGAATTGTAAAGATTCAGTTGCTTTTTATGAGTTTATTATATAAAAAGTAAGAAATCTAACAAGAAAAATAACAACTGTGAATTGATTGCCTGTATTTCACCCAGCGCTGTTCTCATTCCCTTTTCATTTGTCTTCTCTTCAGGCTCCAGTGCTCAGATCACAGTGACTCAGCCTCAGTCAGTAGTGTCTGGCCAGTCTGGAGAGACGGTGACCATCAAATGCCAGACCAGCAGCTCTGTTTACAACTCCTATTATAAGGTGGACATTCTAGACTGGGTTCAACAGAAGCCTGCAGCACCTCCTAGGTGTATCATCTATGATGGTGTTCATCGAGTGTCTGGGGTGCCAAACCGCTTCAGTGGCAGTGGAGGGAGGACTGAATTCACACTGACCATCAACGGAGTCCAGCCTGAAGATGCCGGTCATTACTATTGTGTACAATTATATGCAGCACCACACACAGTGACAGAGAGCTGAACAAAAACCTCTCCTCCATACCCATCTGCAGTGCTGTTGTTGCCAAGACAGGCTGTGTTGTCATCTGTGATGAGGAGTTACTGAGGGGTGAACAAGAGACTAACTTAAAAAAACAAAGTTTATGTTCTTGATACCTTAAACCAGTGGAATTGGACACCTATGATTCACCTCCTCTCAAACATCCATTGATCAGTTCCTTGAGAAAGTTAAGGAAGCCATAATGATGGTGTGTGTGGAGGGGGGAGACCCAGAGACTCAGCTTGACCTGTCAGCCATCATATGTGTTGTTCCTCTTTGTCCTGCCAAGGATAACATTTGACTTACATTCTCAAGGAAGTGAGGATGGAAATCAGAAAAATGAAACACAATATAGCAAAGCTGTAATCGACTGGAAGGGGTCCAGCATACAAACTCTGATTATGGGCTGGCAGGAGGGTTGCGTCATGCTCTACATATTAAACACATGATTTTAGAATTTGGCCTAACAAAGGTTCAAGCCTTAGGCTGTTCTATAAGCCCACCTGTCAGGGTTAGATATTACTACCAGCCAACTGCTTGTATATAATAACTTTAATATTAACCACCATTCCAAGGTGAAATACAATTACAGAGCTATTGTCAGTGGTGTAAATGCAGAATTTATTAAGAAGTGGAACAGATACATTCTAATCAAATGACTTTGTGCTGTGATGGCTATAGGTTTAGACTTTACACCAAAAGGTTTTTGGTTCAATCCCCCATAGTGCTAAATAAATCACTTCAGTTGTCAAAATATATACATAAAAACACTTATGTAATGTTATTCTCATCTTTTTTTTATTTGGTCATAGACTAGATTAGACTAGACTAGATTTCACTTCCATAAATAATTTTTTATTTACCTACAGTAAGCTCAGGCACCTTGGGACACTATGGGCTGGAGACAGTGGCACTGACCAGAAAGCAGAAGACAGAGCTGGAGGTGGCAGAGTTAAAGATGCTAAGATTTGCATTGGGTGTGACGAGGATGGATAGGATTAGGAACGAGTACATTAGAGGGTCTGCTCAGGTTGGATGATTTGGACACAGACAGTCAAGATTTCATTGGGTTTGGACATGTGCAGAGGAGGGATACTGGGTATATTGGGAAAGGCAAGAGGAAGAGAGGAAGTTCTAAGAGGAGATTTATGGATGTGGTGAGAAGGAACATGCAGGTGATTGGTGTGACAGAACAAGATGCAGAGGATAGAAGAAGACAGTAAGCTCAGATACCTTCTGCTGTATTTGTCACTCAGGCATAGCTGCTTCTTTTTACATACATTTTGGAAAGTCCCATTCTGGCACCCATTGGTCTGGTGTTGCCATTCATCTTCCATTCTTTGATCTTTTTTCTCAAATATTCCACTGTTTACGCATGTCTTCTTGTTGCTGCACCTCTCTTCTCTTCTCATTCAACTGTGTTCCAGCAAAGAACGTTCAGCTTCGGGAACAATAATTTGCTAAATCTGGCCTTGTCTTTTGTTGGAAATCCTCAGTCATTTCATATTTGGAAAGAAGCCCATTTTAATATCAGTCTGTTAAAACGTTAATAAACAGTACACCATGCTTAAATATTGGTCAGTGGCCCTGTTTGAAAGACACAATGCAAGACCGCATTGCTGGTGTTTCGCATGGGATGCCCCTAGAATGTGCGTAGGGCCATGCGGATTGACTGTGTTTATCTCTCTCTTTGGTCGACATGCTGTAACAGGCGTCTGGAATATGTGTGTGTCACTGTGAGTTTATACCTGTCCCCATTCCTGTAATTAGTAGAATGGCTTAATTTTTAAGGCCGGCCAATTCTACAGGGGGCGGGGAGCTAACAGACTGTATGGGGAGGAGCCAACAGTATGTAAATGGGTGGCGGGAAAAAGGGGAAAGTAAGCGCAGAGCCAGCAGAGAAGTGGGCACCATCACAGGAAAAAGCAAGAGGAAAGGATTGACACCACATGGAAAACGTCAGGTGAACCCGGGTTCATTTCAGGACGAATTATTTTTTCTTTTAGGTGGATTTATTTGGGAGATGACCTGACAGGCCAGCAAAAGTAACTGTTAATCTGTGCGTTTGATCTGAACAGGAGGTACGGTTCAGCGCCTCATTCCCCACTGCAGACTGAGATAGTCATTCCATATATAGAATACTTAAAGGACTACGAATACATTATTTTTTTTCTCTTGCTCAAATTTCTGTATTAGTAGATTATGTGATGGAGTGTTTTGTACCGTGATTTGTGTTGGGTTGGAAGCACTGCAGCGGGATATTATGTATATAGGGTTTTTTGTTACAGTAAGTGTGTGTATCTTCTGCCAATAATCATTTTTTACTAAACTCTGCTTTCACTGGTGTGTCTCTGTACTTGGCGTGGTTTAGTAGGAAAGTAGTGTTGGTCACTCGCGCCCCGGATTATTATTTTTTTCTTTTTCCTCTTTTTCTTTTGCTGCCACTCTAGGAAGGCAGCGCATATTATAATTGTGCCGAATCTAACAGCAGTACAATGCTTGCTGTAGGGCAGTGTTTCACAATCTTTTTTCTTTAGTGGCACACTTTTTCTAACCAAAAACATCCTAAGGCACGCCACTATTCTGCCAGCCATCAAAACATCATATCTTTTTTGTGTTTTCAACCCTCTGAAAAAGAAGAACCACTGGAGAAGCCAGTAAAAAAAGCTGCTCCAAGATCAGCGTTCACAGACACAGAGCTTAGTGAGCACTTTGATGACATCTCCCAGCTGCTTTGTCACCTTGGCATGCCCTTCTCTGCCCCAGAGGCAACTCGTATGCCCTGTAGATGCCACAGGGAAAAGAGAGCAGACCTGGATGGAAGGAAGGACTGGAAAGGGTAGACAGACAGTCCATTAAAAAGAGAAGGTATGAATGGAGGTTTTTTTTAACCCCAACACGCAGCAGCCACAGAGTTCAGTGGACAGTAAGGAACCAGCAGGGCATGCTGGAATATGTAGTCCAACAGAAGAGCAGCCCTGCTGGGGTCACTGTGTGCCATGAGAGGGCACTGTAGGGAGACAAACTCCCTATTATGGACTTCCATGCAACCCAGAGGTACTTCCACCGGGCAATCGGCATGTCACCGGTAGCACTAACGAGTCTGTAATAAAAGGGACCGCACTCCCTTATTCAGGCGAGTCAGAGCTGGGAGGTAGAGAGGCAACACTTGACTGGAGGAGGACAGTGTGGTAGTGAGGAAAACCTGTGGATTGTGCTTTGTGTACCATATTTGAGGTATTTTTCGGTTAATAAACAACCTTTATTTGAAACCGGGACTGTGATTCTGTGTTCGTGTCAGGGTTTGGGCTTGTTGATGCCTGGGTTTCCGTCACAGCCCACTACACACCAAAACTGTGTGACTCTCTGCAGACCACACACCGAGGCAGATGACTCTTGGAGCCAGGAGACGCGTCCCAAGTGCTCTAAATGTTGTGTCTTCCACATGGTTATTGTAGATGTAACCAGTCTCTACTGCACACGCAGTACTGCTGTGACCTGGCCTTGGATTTGGTTAACCCTCAAAGCTTCTACGTTGTGATATTTATGCAATGTGGCATACAAACTGCCATGAAGTAGTAATGCAAACACGTAATAACAGTCTGAAGTATTAAAACAGAGACCATGAAAAATGACTATTCAAACTCTATGATTCCTCCTTCTCACAGTAACACAACAAATTGCAAAAACATACATATCCATGCACAGCTCAATATACAAAAAAAGAAACAAAAACCTGAAATATTAAAACAGAGATCATAAAAAGTGACAACTCAAGCTCTGTGATTCCTTCTATAATCAAAAGAAAAACACGTGGAAAGGCCATTGAAAGCTCACATTAACACATAACTAAAATTAATAGAAAAGCATTGAAAACATTTCAAAACAACAACTGTATACTACAAAAATCTTATTACAATTACTGTCACATACAAAAATAACTTAAGCAATTTAAAATAATTAAATTAAATTTACTATACAGAGAATAACAGAATGCTCATCTCCTCTTGCAGTAACTCAATAAACACTGGGAAAGGCTCACATTGATGACATAACATTAACACAATAAACGGAGTAGAGAAATATAACAGGAACACAAATGGAAAACATGCAACACAATGAATGTTATCAGGAGTTGGTGAAGCTCCAAACTACTAAACTTCTTATTTTAAACACCTATTATACAGAAGTGCTTTTAGTAGAAGTAGTAATAGTAGTATTATTGGTGGTGGTGCTAGTCCGGTCCTCCTTTAGACAGGTCTTGACCTCCTGCAGAGCTTGTCCCTCTCAGGTTTAGACCTGGGTGCGCAACACTATGATTTCCATGGCATGCCTTGGTATCTCCATGGCACACTGGCTGCAAAACACTGCTACAGAGTATTCTGTCATAACTAGGACTGGGCAGGTGCAAAAAGAAGGGGGCCAGGAGATGAAACCCAGTCAAAATAATCACACACAGCTCAGTACTAGCAGATCAAAAGCTGCTGTTGTCAAACCCAAAAACAAATCCTTTAATCAAAGTCAGAAGTCACAACTCAAGTTCATTTTCCAGGAAAAAACTAAACAGAAGACATTTGCATGCAAAGTTGTAAGGAAGAAGCATCCGCAATCTCAGAAACCATGATGTGGAGAAGGCCAGAGTTCAACTTATTGCACTGGTGACATGACGTGCTGTGACCCCCTGATACGAGTCCCTAACAGCAGGCTGACAACCATTCCACAAAGTAGCAGCACCCGTACTAAACAAAATGCGTTGGGAAATAATACAAAAAAAATGTAACTGCTTCTAAATATACAATAGAAACCTCACTCAAGCTTACATAATAATTACATTTATACAGTGCCTGAATTTTGTTGTCCAAAATTTCCCTTTTTACAAGTTAGTAGTAGGGTGTTGTACCGTGTTAGCCATTTTGGATGTAGTGAGAAGTCAAGCACAATTATCCCTTTTTTTGGCTAACTAAAAAGATTACAATATGCAAGCTTTCCAGGCAACTCAGCCAATAAAAGGTGTCTTTTTGCTTGACTTTGCACTTCATTTATAATGGCTAACATGGTACAACACCCTAGTACTACAGTAACTCATAATCAATTCATATTTACAGTCATTTTTAAATATAAATAAAAAATTGGAGTCAGATTAATAGATCCACACCCTTATTCTGTTGTTGGTTAAGAAACTGGTAAACAAAATAACAGGCATAAATACATAATTAATAAACAATGTAACAGCCAGCTAACAAGGCCTACACCCTTATAAGAATACAAGAACCAAACAGTTGTCAATTTCTTTTTCATTTTCACTTTTCAAATCTAAACTTAAAACACATTTGTTTAAGACTACTTTTTCTCTTTGATTACAATTGCTCTGTCTGATTTAAATTTTTCTATTTTAGTTTTGTTTATAATCTGTGTTTTATCTATTGCTCAGTGTCCTTGAGTGTTTAGAAAGGTGCCTACAAATACATAAAATGTATAACTATTATCGCAGTGGTAGCGCTGCTGCCTCGCAGTTAGGAGACCCAGGTTCACTTCCCGGGTCCTCCCTGCGTGGAGTTTGCATGTTCTCCCCGTGTCTGCGTGGGTTTCCTCCCACAATCCAAAGACATACAGGTTAGGTGGATTGGCGATTGTAAATTGGCCCTAGTGTGTGCTTGGCGGGTGGGTGTGTTTGTGTGTGTCCTGCGGTGGGTTGGCACCCTGCCCAGGATTGGTTCCTGCCTTGTGCCCTGTGTTGGCTGGGATTGGCTGCAGCAGACCCCCGTGACCCTATTCGGATTCAGCGGGTTAGAAAATGGATGGATGGATGGTATAACTATTACTATTATTATTGTCTTGCTAATATTTAAAACAATAATAAACAATTTACTGAGAGACCAGCACTATTGGTGGTCTACTGTCTTATATTGTAATGTATCTGTAACAATGTTCACAATGACTGGGCTGCCATCTCTCTTGTAAGCTCAAGGCCACACCCTGAGATAAGAAAGGGTGCTTTGTTAGGTATAACCAGCTAAGACATTTTTGCTGATAAGCAAATAAAAAGAGGAATAACAATATTTTGTAAAATTTTAAAAATTTAGAATAAATTGCAGTTTTCAACTTGTGGGAGTTTGAACAAGTATATAAAATACAGATGTCACTAATCCTAAGTGACATTGCAATGCGTCTAACCCTAACTGTAAGCCTAAGCCTAACCCTAATTCTTATTATTGTTTTCAATCATTAACTGTTACATATGCTCCATCACAGATAAGCCACTAGATCAACATATGGCTGGATAGCTTCGCTATAGAAGTCACTGCTTGTTATTCCCAACATCCAAAGTACACATTCCAGATGTGCTGTGTCAGAAAGTAAAGCTGCTGGGATGGGGAGTGACACCCTGACATATTCCTCCATCCACAGGATTCACTTATAAGAGGAGGAAACTGAGACATGCCGAGACGTGCTGACATCTTCCTTGCAAATGAAAGAGAAGTAGCAGAGAGTTTTGGAGTTCTGTGGTGTAAGAGTTAATTAAACAATATATTTTGCACCTAATACTTTGTGTTTTGGCTGCAACTAGGAACACTGCACTAATTTATAAAGCTTTTTTTCCCTTTAGAGAGCTTTCTTGCTTTTTCTCCCCACAAGCAAAAGCAGTTGGGTGTTTAGGGTATTTGGAAAAGTTATTTGTTCTTGTACTTGTTATTGGTATTTGTATTTAAACTAGCATCAGCGAAGCAGTAAGCATCAGTAACTGACACCGGCATCTCTGTAAGTAAGTAACCGGCATCATAGCGCTGGATAGTGATAATTAAAAGAAACAGTGAATCCTTACTGGGACAAAAAAGGCAGCAGCTGACTTCCAAATGGTAAAGAGAAGGATTCAGTGGTACATGGGAAGGCAGCTAGCGTTAAGGCATACATCACCTACAAGCAGCATTAGGAGTAGATTAGACAGAAAGAAATTAATTAGCAGCAGATATTGAGCAAGCTATTTTTTGTACATTGAATGGTTCTTAGCAGACAAGAAAGTAGGGCAGTTAAGAGGGCAACAGCATAAGTGTTCATTAATATGAAGGAGTACAAATGGTGCAAATGGAGAGCTCTTTAAGTTAGGAATAAGAGGAGAGCAGAACAGACAAAGAAAAGTAAACTTAATGGAAGCACAAATGTTGAGGAGGAGACTATTACAGGAGCCTAAGGGGCCAAAATATGTAAAATAACTGTAGCAGTTCTATAATCTAATTCCACCCACCCATCCATTATCCAACCCGCTATATATCCTAACTATAGGGTCACGAGGGTCTGCTGGAACCAATCCCAGCCAACACAGGGTGCAAGGCAGGAACAAACCCCGGGCAGGGCGCCAGCCCACCGCAGTCTAATCTAATTTTTTTTACTCTTTTTTATTTTGCAATTTAAGTTAAATAATTTCATTTTAATGAAAAGAAAAAATGGAGTAGTCTTAGTAAACCAAAGTCATATGTTAATAATGATGTCAGTGCAATGCAAGTCCTGTTGAATGTTGGACTTTTTAGAGGAGAGCTTGGAGGAGCCAGATGTCTATGAGGGTTACATCTGAAGGAGATACCAGCTTTACTGGAGGAGGAAATGGCTGGTCTGTTACAGTAGATATTTGGTGGACCTGGCCCAGGTGTCCTTTAGAGAGAGAAAGTGTGCACCCCTAAGGTGCCACGGGAGAAGATTCCAGAACAGACAGGTAGAGATAATGGCGTGACGGTCACAAGGCATAAGGTAAAGGGTGTATCAGCCCTAGAATTGAAAGTGTTAAACCGTTTCAATGCCTTTGCGGAGCTGAATGGTGTCTCTGAAGATTGTGAGGTGTTCTGAGGCTGAATGCACCAATGGGCCGCCTCAAAAACAATTCCCAGAAAGAGAGAGGTGGCGATTGTTGGGGGATCATCATTAGGGGGATTGAAGTGCAGATCTCCTCAAGAGTCAGAGAGTCTCACACTGTGTGTTGCCTTCCAGGTCCACAGGTTGGAGACCCCCCTTGAATGGTTGATACAGGTAGGCTCTTGGCCAGAGTGGGGGTGGATTCAGTTGTCATTGTCCATGTAAGAACAAATGACATACATAAGGGTACTCAGTTCTGGGATCCAAATTCAAAGAGTTAGGTTCCAAGCTGAGGAGCAGAACTGACAAGGTAGTCTTCTCCCAAGTTCTGCCTGTGCCATGTGCCAGTCCAGGTAAGATTTAGGCGATTAGAAGGCTTAACGCGTAGCTCAAATCTTGGTGCAGGGTAGAAGGGTATAGGTTAATGGGGCATTGGGACTCCTTTTGGAACAGATGGGACCTGTTTCAACTGGAGGGGCACCAATGTATTGGGGAGGCATATGAGAAGACTAGTCAGGGATTGTTTAAACTAGGAAATGGGGCGGCAGGGAGTTTAGGACAGGCCAGGTTTAGAACTATACATGGAGGAGCAGACAATAGTGTAAAAATAAAAATGCATAGTAATGAAAATTGTACCCTAATGTTTTAAATGAAAAAGTAAAATGAGTAACACTTTAAAAATAGAGGCATCAAAAATAAAAAGAAAAAGTGATCTGGAGCTGTATGTAGCAGAGCATAATTGTGATATTATAGCAATAAGAGAACCCTGGCTAAATAAGAAAGATGCGGATGAGTATAACACAGAGGGATACACAATTTTAGACTGAACAGAAAGGGAGGTGAGGGTGCTGTTTCTGTCAAACAGAATTTAAATGCAAGTCTTCTTCAATTGGACGAGGAGCCCGATCTTAGTGAGGACATGTGGCTTCGCCTGAAAAGTATTAGGGAAAGAGGTCTTATTTTAGTAGTATGCTATAAACTGCCCAATGCAGAGAGTAATTTCAATACATCCATCCATCCATTATCCAACATGCTATATCCCATATACAGGGTCACGGGGGTCTGCTGGAGCCAATTCCAGCCAACACAGGGCGCAAAGCAGGAAACAAACCCCAGGCAGGGCACACACACACACGCCGGGGACAGTTTAGGATCGGCAATGCACTTAACCTGCATGTCTTTGGACTGTCAGAGGAAACCCACACAGACACAGGAAGAACATGCAAACTCCACACAGGGTGGACCTGGGTCTCCAAACTGTGAGGCAGCAGCACTACCTACTGCACCACCATGCCACCAATTTCAAAACACATTTTTATTATTTTTTAGTAATAATAAAAAGCAAATTTACAGGTGGATATTATAGTCATGGGGGACTATAACTACCTGAATAATAACCTTGCAAATGGAGGAGCACAAGAGCAGGAGTTTGTAGAATGTAATCAGTGACTGTTTTTTAACACAGCATGTTAAAGCACCAACACGGGGTGAAGCCTGTCTGGATTTAGTATTCTGTAATAATCAGGATAGAATTGAGGGTGTAGAGGTGATTGAACCACTAGGGTCACATGACCATAATGTAATACAATTGTTAGTGTTTTGAAAGAGTGCAGAGGCTAAAACTAAAACTGTTTAATGGAAATAACGGGCTGAGTGTACGATAAGAACTTTAGAGAACCGCTCAGCCAAAAGGATGTGGTGGCGGGGGGGTTAAGATTTAATAACATTTTAAAGGCCACTTTGCTACTTGTTCATTAAAGCATGAAACTGAAAAATCTTTATATATTTGTTAATGTACTTGGTCACCTCCTGCAGCTCTCGGGTTTCAGGCTACTTAATTTGGATTGGAGCAAGAACAAGCTTTTCCATTCAAATAAGTGACATTCATCCTGAAGATGCCAGACATTAAAACTTTCAGCAGTACAAGGAGACTCCTCAGACACAACGATAAAGAGAAGTGTTAAAAACACCTGTGTGGCCAACACCTGAGGAAATCACTATGGACACACCAGATTTTCTTCCCGGTAGATCATTCAGTTAGATTTAATCATTTCAGATGTAGCAAGGTGACAAGGTGAAGGTGTCAAATGACAAATGAAGACAGAAGACATGTCCATAATTTTTGCTCTAAGACTAGAGCTTTTATATGAGGTTTAAACTGTAAAATACAAAAAATAATACTAAAAAGAGAAAATAAAGCTAACAGGTCCTGGATTTCTACACAGTATATGCTGAACTACTAAACAGCAGGTTACCAATGTGGTTCATGCCAGAGACACCGAGTGTCCCAGCCAGATGCTGTTAGTGGTGTGCATTTCACAGAATCCTCCAGCTATCTAAGAGACCGAGAGGTCTGATGCCACAGTTCCTCACTACAGTCTTCAGACATCTTACTGCCTGTCTCACAAACGCAGCAATGTAAAAGAGAGGAAGAGAGCTCCATATACTGCACAGTTTTTCTGTGTATAGCCATATAAATATGCCTAGTATTGTGACTAAACTGAAGGTGGTGGTCAGTGCCGTTCAAAGCCTATTTGGAGCCAAAGGCAGGGTGGTCTTATGGGGCCGCTTGTTGTCCATAGTGAGTAGTCAGTATTTTTAGACTTTAACAAATGGGAAGAGGGACATCCTCAATGCCTGGAGCACACACACCTTAAGTAACACAAACGGCACCCCTATGTGTACATAGAGCAGACTCATCTCAGACATCATTAGTAGACTTAGTACACCTTTAATGTCTGTAGCATACCCTTTAACTATCACAAATGGTCACCCTCAGGTGAAGGTGTCCTGTATGGTCACCTATGTTGCCTAATGGATTGACTGGCTTTGGTGGTGACTTTTCACTATGGTGGGCTGAATCACCACACTCAGATGTTGAGGCCCTAACTCAGGTGCTTTGGATGGCTTTTCTCACTGCCCCAATATCTCCCATGCAATCCACCTTATCGTCTTACTAGCTGTGCTACCCATCTAATCTAAGTTTGCAGTGCACCATCCATTGCAATGTATTTTGTAATGCATGTAGTAATAACATCTATTACATTTTTCTTTCCAACAGAGGGTGCATCACAAACATTAGCACTGGTCTTCTGACTCCCATATTAAATTTGCATATGGCAGAGACATGACAACCAGAAGGACAAGCAGATGCACAGACACACACAATTTTAGTTTGAAGGATATGGCTATGAACTGCAATTTTGTTTAACTTGTGGCTAATTTCCTTCCTATTATACTTAATTTAATTAATGCTTCTGTCCAATGTGACTTACAAAATAATCAATAAATATACAATCCATTTGAGTAATTAGCAATAATGTAGATTATTAAGAGTGACAAAGAAAAAAGCTTAATATATCACTGTTAGGGCCATAATGGAAATTTTCATTTTCATTTTTTATTTGTAGTTTAAATTATTGCTGTACTCTTTATTGTTAGGGCTTGGAGGTTCAAGGAGTTTTTGTGCACATGTGAAAAAACAGATAAGAATGGTTGGAAAAAAATGGGCACGTGAAGAGAATGGAGCGTCATACACATTGACTGTGCCTTACATATTTACAGACCGATTTATAATGAAATTACTTAAGTGCTAAAGATGTTTTGCATCAATTTTGTGCTAAGCTTTGGGCCCCTAAATGAAGTGCTTGCCCAGTCAATGTATTGTAAGGTGTGCATTATTATTATTATTATTATTATTATTATTATTATTATTATCCATCTATCCATCCATTATCCAACCCATTATATCCTAACTACAGGGTCACGGGGGTCAGCTGGAGCCAACCCCAGCCAACACAGGGCACAAGGTAGGAAACAAACCCTGGGCAGGGTGCCAGCCCACCGCAGATTATTATTATTATTATTATTATTATTATTATTATTATTATTATTATTATAGGTGCTGTATTATTAATTCAGGATGTGCTGGTTGCCCTTTCATATTTTGGAGGTACGGTACTGCAGTTGTGTGCCCTACTGCTTCACAGAGTCAGCATCTTCAGTTCTAATCCTGGTTACTTGATTGGATTCTACACATTCCCATCATATCTCCCACATTATTAAAGGCACAATTCCAAACTGGAACCAGTGTGAGTGGGCCCTGTCTAGAGGGGTATCCTACCTTGTGCCCAGTAGTGCTGGGATAGCCTATGGTGATCCTGACTTGAATTACAGTAAGTGAACTTGACATTGACATGACTCTCATTTCAGGCTGTCATAGATGACAACTAACAGAGTAGTGATGATGCCAATGTCATGTGAAGCAAAGCTGCCACCTTGTGGTCCTACAGGCCGGGCACATAGATGTTCTTAAATGCACTCATCGACTTTCTGAAATTGCATCCAATTTAAGAGGCAAAAACTAAAGTCTCCAAAATAAATAAGTGAATCTATATATAACTTATTTAGCATAGGGAAAAAGACACGACACACCCAACAATGTATATTAAGAGACAAATGTTTGATATAAAAGAGAATAACAGATACATCTGAAAAGCAAAGCATGAAGCACATCCAGTATATCAACTATAAACTTATATGAAGATATTGTCCATTCACCTACACACAGATTTCTGTTTGGATCTCATGTCCAGTCCTCACCTCTCCTCCTTCTCCAAACCCCATAATTCCTTGCTCAGCCCACTGTGTCATTCACAGCCTTCCCTCTACAGGCCCACATGGCCCCCCACAAACTCAGCAGGTGTTTCCTGCCCACATTTGGCTGTTTATACTTCAGATCTTCTCTCAAGTTGATTTGCATGACGGTGTCGCCTCACTGCACTACCATTTAAAAGCCTACAGGCTCACTGGTGTGGGGCAGAACAGCCGACACTCCCAGTAAAATGAAGGCACTGGACACACTGACCGCGGTGCTGCTCCTCAGCTGTACCCTTGGTAAGGTGGACCGGGGATTCGCATTTCAATAAAGAGGGATGTGCAGGACTCCTTTATGTTCTCTCAGTCGTGTTGAGGGTTGAGGATGTGATTCATCATTTTAATGACTAGAGATTCTGTCATCATAAAGGACAACACAAAAAGAGTAGAAGAAAATTTAGAAATGAGAGAGGCCACTGAGGTCATTAACCTTACTTAGTCAGCCAAGAGTTGATGATGAGCTTTTTCAAATTCAGTTCTTATTGAACAGTTTATTTTTATAACATATAAGAAAGCTAAAAATAAAAATAACTTGTCGGCCTTCTTTCCATTCAGCGCTGGTCTCATTCCCTTTCATTTCTTGTCTCTGCAGGCTCCAGTGCTCAGATCACCCTGACTCAGCCTCAGACAGCAGTGACTGGTCATCCTGGAGAGACGGTGACCATCAAATGCCAGACCAGTAGCTCTATTTACAGCTCCCAATGGAAGGTAGACATGTTACTCTGGGTTCATGAGAGGCCTGGAATGCCTCGCAGGGGTCTCTTGTATGATGCTGTTCGTCAAATGTCTGGGGTGCCAAGTCGCTTCAGTGGCAGTGGAGGTGGGAATGAATTCACGCTGACCATCACTGGAGTCCAGCCTGAAGACGCTGGCATTTACTTTTGTGGACAGTACCAAACTACACAATGCACAGTGACAGAGAGCTGAACAAAAACCTCAGCTCAGTGCCCACCTGCTGTGACAGCTGTGCCAAGGCACAGTGGCATGTGGCCTCTGGTGGAGAGCAGCAGAACAGACAGAGACAAAGACAAAGACAAAGAAAATACTACATTGATGTTTTTGATATCCAGAACCACTTTAACACTTGAACACTTTTAATTCATGGCTTTTTAAAGTCAATTTAGTTCGTTTCCCGAGACAATTAAGGCGAGTAAACTTAGGGATTGTTTGGGGGGTCAGGGCGCAGTTCTAAATCCTCTGAGACTCAGTTGACATTTCAGACATCAGTCACCTTGCCCCACTTTCTCTTCCGTGGGCTTACAGTTCACTGACATATTTAAGGAAGTGAAGGAGTAAAGCAGAAAGTGGCACATGGTACAGTAAAGCTGCAAATAACTTGCAGGGATTGTTTTTGGATGGGCTCTCGTATTTGGGTAATGCAGTGCTTAGTCCTACTGCTTCATGGAGCCAGCATCCTGATCTCTGATGCCTGTTGTATGAGTGCAGTTTGCTGTTCTCCCATGTGTCCCACATAACCAAAGGCATGTGGATTAAGTTGATGGGCTCCACACACATCCTCTGATAAAGTACCCCTCTGCCTAGAACTTTTTCTTACCTTGTGTCCACTGCTGCATGAATATCCTATGGTGACCCTGATTTGAATTATAGTAAGTAGGTTTGACAGAGAAATGACTTGCCAGTTAGGAGAACATAGATGACATTTGACAGACTAGTGATCTTGTCAGTGACATGTTAAGCAATGCTGCCACCTTGTGCCCTTAGGTAAATTGCACCTACATTTTCCAAAACACAAAACCAATCTAGGATTTTTTTTAGAGTACACTGAAACATAAGAAACCAAAATTAAGTGTGACACACAACGGTATCAATTTAGATGTATTAAAGATAGTGTGTGAATTCAGATATGGGTTCAAGAGCTGGGCCACCTTCTTGGCGTTTCCATCTATTTTTGCAATAAAAATTACATTAAACATAAATAAGTTATCTATTGGTGTTAAAATCTGAAGTTGCCTCACATATCTCCAGAGTTCTCGCTCCTCAAGTTATAGCCAATTCCTCTACATAGCTGGAATATATTGGTGCACATGATAGTCACATCTCACACTACTCATCTGAGGTCAGTGGTAGCTCCAGTGGTCTTCACATTCCCTAACCTCCACAGGTTGATCCAAGCAGGGAACCTTCCAGTGGCCACCCACCCCGGCCGATAGATTTTAACAGTGGACAATCACCTCCAAAATTGCTTGCATGCATGTACTGTTCAGCCGCTTTCCGAGCTCTTTACCAGAATACATTTCCAGTGCTTTTTGCACATATAGAAAAAAAGTTATAGGTGAGATGAATATATACGTACCAATAATACAAATTTTTCTAGTTGTGAAAAATGATTTGTTTAGCAAACCTTTTGCTGCAATTCAATTAGTTTCCCTCATCCCTAACGACCACTGGCCAGCTTGTACATTTAAAGGGCAAAGTGAATCCATAGATTATTCTGTTTACACCAAATTCTTATTCTGTCTGCATGCGTTGGGACAAATCTAGGTTTGTAAGACCATCTGATATTTTTCCAATCTACGGTCTTCCAGTTTTGGTGATCCCATGTCCACTGTTGGCCTTATTTTCCTGTTCTCAGCTGACAGTAGTACAGTAGAAGCAAACATGGCCCTTTGCTGTTGTAGCCCATCAACTTTAAGGCCCAAAATGCTGTGCATTCAAAGATGGCCTTGTGCTTGTCTCTGTTGTACAAACCTGTGATATGAGTACTTGTACCCTTTCTATTTACTTGAACTCCTCTAGTCATTATCCTCTGATCTTTGTCATTCACTCCTATTACTGCTGCCCACTCTGTGTTTTCTGTTTCTTACCTCAATCTCAGTAAACTCCTGAAACTGTAGGCCATGACATCTTCAGGAGAGCAGCTGTTTGTGAGAGGATGAGACAGCCACACATACAACCAACAAACACAGCACGGTCACAGTTGCTTAGATCAGGCATCTTGTCTATTTTTAATATTTGGGTGAGGAATTACTAAACACTGCGGTGGGCTGGCGTCTTGCCTGGGGTTTGTTTCCTGCCTTGCGCCCGGTGTTGGCTGGGATTGGCTCCAGCACACCACCCATAATAATAATAATAATAATAATACATTTTATTTATATAGCGCCTTTCCCATGCTCAAGGCACTTACAGAATATAAGAAAGAACGGCAGGGTATACAGTATATAGCATAGTACAAAGCAAATTAATAAATAAGAAGATTAAGACAGTAAACTCAGAGAAAGCCTAACAGACAACAGAACTGATGGTCCAGCACACACATACAGGTTACATGAGCATCTTGACAGAGAGGTAAACTGAGAGAAGGGGAATGAAGTCAAATAGAGCTAAAAGCCTTCCTGAACAGATGAGTTTTAAGTTGTTTTTAAAAGAATTCATGGAGTCAGCTGACCTGATTAATTTCGGTAGGTCATTCCAGAGTCTGGGCGCTATACAGCTGAAGGCCCTGTCACCCATGGAGTGAAGATTAGTGTGGGGCACAACAAGATTGCCAGAATCAGAGGACCTTAGTGGACGGGCAGGCACATAGTGATGGAGAAGGTCACTGATGTAGTTTGGCGAGGTTATTTAAGGCTTTGTAGGTTATTAGTAGGATTTTATATTCGATTCTGTAAGACACAGGGAGCCAGTGAAGACGGAGCAGGATGGGTGTGATGTGCTCGCTGCTGCTGGTTCGAGTAAGGACTCTTGCAGCTGAGTTTTGAATAAGCTGGAGCTGTGATATAGGATTAGAAGGGGCACCTGCCAGCAGCGAGTTACAATAATCTATGCGGGATGTGATAAAAGCATGGACAAGTTTCTCAGCATTAGAAAAGGAAGGAAGGAGCGAACACGGATATGTTACGGAGGTGAAAGTAAGAAAGTTTCTTAATGTGATTTATGTGGTGGAGTAAGAAAGGGAGGAATCAAAAATGACACCAAGATTCTTTGCAGTAGAGGCAGGTCTGATGAGATCACCACCAAGATGGACTGGGAAGGAGCTCATTTTATTAAGTTGCATTTTAGTCCCAATTTGCAGGAGTTCAGTTTTGTTGCAGTTTAATTTTAAAGAGTTCTGCTCCATCCAGGTTTTAATTTCACTAAGGCAGGTTGTGAGCTGAGAAAGCTCTGATGAAGTTCCACTTTTAACATTGAAGTAGAGTTGAGTATCATCTGCATAAAATGATAGCCCAGTCCATAGCTACGAATAATATGGCCAAGGGGAGCATATAAATACAGAAGAGAAGAGGGCCAAGGACAGAGCCCTGAGGAACTCCTTGTGTGACTGGCGCCGAGCTGGATCTGCTGTTGCCAAGACTAACAAACTCTTGCCTATCAGTCAGATAGGACTTGAACCACTGGAGGGCAGTGCCAGAGATACCCAGCATGTTCTCCATTCTAGACAGTAGAATGTCATGTCTGACAGTGTCAAATGCTGCACTGAGGTCTAACAGAATTAATATGCTGGTTTGTCCAGAGTCTGCTGCCATAAGCAATCATTGGTTACCCGTAGCAGAGCAGTTTCACAGCTGTGCTGCCCTGAAACCAGACTGAAAGGGTTCCATCAAATTATTAGACGTTAAGTAATTGGTGAGCTGGGAAGCTACAACACGCTCAAGAGCTTTTGACAGGAAAGGTAAGTGGGAAATAGGCGGAAATTGTTAAGATTGTCAGCATCAAGACCAGACTTTTTAACATTGGGGTTACAGAAGCGATTTTAAAAGTGAGCGCACAGAGCCAGTGTCAAGGGATGAGTTTATTATTGTTGTAACAGTCGGGATTATGGCATGAAGGCAGGATTTAAGTAGTGTGCTGGGGATGGGGTCCAGTATACAAGTAGTTGGCCTCATCTTACAAAGCAGGTTATTAACAAACGCAGATGTGACTGGTGAGAACTTAGAGAAGGAGCTGGATGGAGTGGGAAAACAGGGAGAGATATAAACAGATGATGTATTTATGTTAGTTGAATTATTTAGATCTTTAATTTTGTTACGGAAAAGTGGAGGAAATCCTCACAGACTTGCAGGATCAAGTAGTTTATTAACTACAGAAAACAAAACCCTTGGGTTATCGTGGCCACTTTCTATTATTCTGCCATAGTGGGTGTTCTTAGCAGCAGTTAGTGCTTCTCTGTAAGCTCTTTGGTGGTCAGAGAAAGCCTGGATGTGCACAGTGAGGCCAGTCTTACGTGACATTCTCTCAAGGCGTCGCCAGCTGCTTTCATAGATCGCAATTCTGAGTTATACCAAGGAGCTGAACGTTTAAAGAAAACCTCCTTATGTTTTAAAGGAGCTGTTTTATCTAATGCTGAATGAAGGGCTGAGTTATAGTGGTCAACAAGACTATCTAGTGTTGACGAATAGGTGCAGACAGTAAAAGATCAGAAATGGATCCAGAAAGGATAGAGGGACAGATATTTTTAAGGTTTCTGTAAGAAATTTGTCGTTTACAGGTAAGAGGAGGTAAAGGCAGTGAGACAGTAAAAAATACTGCTTTATGGTCAGAGAGTCCCAAATCAGTGCTGTAAATATTGGCAACAGATAGTCCAGAAGTGCAGATCAGATCCAATATATGACCACCAGAGTGGGTGGGAAAATCAACATGTTGTGTCAAGTCAAAACAGTCCAGTAAGGATAGGAATTCATTTCTCAGTTTAGATGTAGTAATGTCAATATGGATGTTGAAATCACCAAGAAGGATAATTCTCTGAGAGTAAGAGCTTAGGTGGGTTAAAAGTTCAATCAGATCAGATAAGAAGGATGCATTGTATTTTGGGGGACGATAAAGAACAATGAGTGAGACAGGACCTGTTTCCGTTATTAGTTTAAGAGCCAGGCACTCAAAAGACAGTGGACAGTCAATTGGGATTCGTTTGATATTTAAGTCTGCTCTGATAATTACCGTAGCCCACCTCCTTGTCTAGAGCTGCGAGGTTCTGTATGGAAAGTGAAACCAGGTGGAGTCGCCTCCGTGAGAGACGTCAATTCGTTTGGTTTTGCCAAGTCTCCGTTAAACACAGTATATCAAGTTTGGTGTCAGTGATGAGTTCTGACAGCACCAATGCTTTGCCATTAAGAGATCTTGAGTTAAACAGAGCAATGTTAGTCAATGAGGCATCTTTTGCACAGAGCTGTGATCAGGGTTTATTTCCACACAATGTAAATTTGGCACACTGACACTTGTATTTCCAGGGCCATGAGAAGGAAGGCTTATTCCTGAGCAAATGCTGCCGGTTGTCTTTTCATTCGCACCCCGGCGGTGGCGGCGACCTGACCCGCGATGTATATATTTCGGGCGCTGTAAAATACCGGCGTCTTTTAGGATGTTCCAATCAGACCATTTGCTCTGGACAAACTGTTTAATAAGAAGGAGTTTGTCATGAGAGTATTTTAGCATGATACTTGGCAATACTTATCTGAAAAGCAGTGGAGAAGCAGCACAGCATAGCAGAACCATTTGGATTAGATGAGATGAACGGCGATAGCAAAGCAGCAGAAAGCATAGCAGGAGGAGGTAGCAGGATTTGCAGGTTCCAATACACAGCCACAAACAATAACGCTTGATAATTTCATGCGTGATCGCCCCGGAGCCATAAGCCAGGTTAATATGAGCATCAGATCAGATCCCAGTCGTACAGTACTGTAAAATGAATCGGGAGCAGATCAGCATAGCGAATATAATCACGGAGAAAGATTATCCCGAGGTCATAGATCGCCAGGTACAAAGAAATGTTCGTAGGTCTCGTCCCGCGATCCACAGACTCAGCTGTTCCCAGTCAAAGTAGAGTCCATAAAATCTGTAAATATTAAGCCAAATCCATGCAATTCAGGTCGGCTGTATCCACGAACTATACGTACAGTAAAAGAAATAAAACAAGCGTGAGAAAGTGTAGAATAAAGGCGAATTTTGCGAAAAGTGTTGTTAACAGGGAGGAGCGGCAGCAACTTGCGTGCGCCAGCGTCCCCTCACCTGTAGCTGCCACCATGACCGTGTAGTTAGGAAATGGCGGGTTGGATGATGGATGGATGGATGGATTACTAAACACTGTGTTTGCATAGGAAGAAGACAGAATATTTGAGGTTTAATGATGATCAGAATTCAGAAGTTAGCCTGTAGGGAGAGCAATTGAAAAGAGTGGATAAGTTTAAATATCAAGAATCAGTGGTAGCTCAAGATGGAGAGTTAGATGCAGAGATGACCCACAGAATGCAATGTGGATGGAACAACTGGAAGAAGGGATCAGGAGTATTGTGTGATTGAAAAATTAAGGTGAAGGTTAAAGGAAAAGTTTTTAAGATAGTTGATATATGTAGCTGAGACTTAAAGGGAGAAGTTAGATGTGGCAGAAAGGAGACTGTTGAGATAGATGTGTGGAGTTACAAACATGGACAGAATAAGAAATGAGACCATCAGAGTCAGAGAAATGTCACAGGATTTCAAAATGCACAAAATGTTGTGACTCATGTGTGAAAAGCAAGGCAGAAATATTTCTTCTGACCATTGGGTCAGTAATGTAACTATGGATGAATATGCTTAAGTAAGAGTTTTAAAAATAAAGAATAGCACTAATAAGAAATCATGTTAGGCAAAGACGAAAGCACTAATCTATAAAAAGAGGTGGGCTAGATGGAAGAATTCAGTGCTAAGACAAGATGCTGTGGTGCTGAGAGCCTGAACCTCTGACTAGAGTCAGGGAATGACAAACTGTCATTTACATGCTGTGAACACGAGGGGTCACTGTTGCCCCATAAACCCAACAGACAGACATGCAGAACACAGGGTAAAAGCACCAAAAACATTTTTTATTCTTTGTTCTTTCTAATACAGTGCCCTCCAAGCACCAAAGCCACAATAAACGGGCAAATTATCCAACACCAACATAAATCTTCTCTCTCTTTTTCTCCTCTGCATGTCCCAGCAAGCTTCATCCACTTCCACTCTGGATTCCCAGTAATCCTTTACGTAGTGTCCGACCCAAAAGTGCTTCTGTTCTTCCATCTATGTGACTTGCCAGCACCTCCGGGTCAAATGGAGAACTTGCATTTTCTTCAGCCTGAAAGTACTTCTGGATTTCTGTCCTCGTGACTCACTAGTACTTCCGGGCTATGAGGGAAGCACGACTCCCCAGGTCCTCCTGCAACGTCTCCTGGCGGCACCCACGGTACCCAGCCGGGCTGTGAAGTCAAACTCCAAATCCCATAGTGCCCTGCGGGAATCCTGGGCACTGCTATGCTGCGGGGAAGTCCCCGTCTAGCATCTTGGGTGTCAGGCAGTGTCTAAAAGTAGTTGCCTTCCCTCGTCCTTCCCTTCTCAGGGTGTCCTGGCCGGGTTGAGCTGCCGGTCGTTCTTACAACGCACAAGCAAAATAGGAATAAGGTGAATGACCTGATTAAGGGAGAAGTCTACTTTCTTAAAAACCTACATTTATATTCACAAGTATACTTCCTGAGTTTACCTTTTGGCAAAACTCTCCAGCATTATTAAACTGTACACAAAAAGAGTTAGATGTCATCATCATGAAGTTATCATTTTCTTAAATAATAAGATTTAGTCCGTGTGCTGTGAAGTTAATAACATCCATCCCCTTTTTACATCTCTGACCTGAGCCATTTAAGATTGCTGCTACTTCACCAGATTGCACTGTTTCAACACAGTTGTGTCTAGCCAGGGCTTTTGATAAGATTTCCCCTCTAGTGGGCATTTTTGGAAGTGTTTTTTGATGTTTCATACTTTGGGAGTTTTAGTTGACAACAGGACCTGGGGAAACACCCTCAGTTCCTGAAGAACATCGTAGCGACCACTGTAAGATAGAATATTGTGATGTTCTCTGAGATATCAAATCAGGTGGTAATGCCGGAGCTTTATGGTTTCTTGGGATGAACAGATGAAGGAAGTCAGCAAGAGGAAGAAAGTCAAGTATACAGACTTGGTGGAGGAGTGCTGTAGTTGGAAAAAAAAGAAAGAAAGCGATGGGCAAGGTGTGTGCCCACAGAAGTGGATCAGTCTCTGTGCAAGGCCTTCATGCACATAGAAGAAAGGTCAACAACAACAACATCATTTATTTATATAGCACATTTTCATACAAACAGTAGCTCAAAGTGCTTTACATATTAAAGAATAGAAAAATGAAAGACACAATTATAAAACAAAATAAATCAACATTAACATCGAATAAGAGTAAGGTTCAATGGCCAGGGGGGACAGAAAAAACAAAAAAACTCCAGCTGGAGAAAAAATAAAATCTGTAGGGATTCCAGACCATGAGACCGCCCAGTCCCCTCTGGGCATTCTACCTAACATAAATGAAGGAGTCCTCTTTGGATTTAGGGTTCTCACGGAAGGACTTGATGATGATGATGATGGTCACGTAGACTTCTGCCTTTTAATCCGTCCATCATTGTTGGAGCATCATGAAGCTTTGAGCAGGTGCGCCACCACCACAAAGAAACAACAAATATAGTAGAGGAAGCCTTGAGATGGCAGTCGATTAGGAAGGGAAATTTGTGGTCACATACTGCTTGGACACAGGCTGGGAAATGATCTGTCCAAGTTAAGTCACTTGGAAAAGGGTGGCTGATGTTGAAAGTCCCAGTCAGAGATATTTTACTCTAACTGCTCATTTTCCTATGAATTTCCATCTTTTCCAAACTGACATATGTCTTTTCTTAACTACTGATTGTTGTCTGTATTGATTCTTGGTGTTCTGTGGCAAATTAAAGACATTTTAAGAAAGAATCACCATCCATGTGTGTGTGCTGCAATTAGCAAAAGGCCTCTTCTTAAAATACCACACGACTTTGGTTCATTATCGTGACCCACCCCTCATTTCTCCCACTTCCCCTTTCTCCTGATCACGTGACTCTCATGCAAATCTTCAAGTGTATCTCTCTCTCTGTATAATCTCGCCTGAACTCCGGAGACTCTCATCTTCTCCACTGCCCAGCCATGAACTCTGCCACTCTGACATTCTGTGTGTTTCTTATCTGGCCTGTGGGTGAGTGACTGAGGCTTCTGCTTTCCTTTCTCTTTATTGGGACTCTGTGAGCTCTTCACGCAACTGTCATTTGTTACATGACTGTCATTCATGTGTGCATTGTCTTGTCCTTTCAGCCTCTGATGTGGTTTTAACTCAAACTCCGAGTATGGCATCAGCCAGTCTCGGAGGAGATATCAGCATCAAGTGCAGTGCCAGCCAGGATATTAACTGGGGCTTAGCGTGGTACCACATGACACCTGGACAGCCCCCAAGACTCCTCATCAAACAAGGAGATGAGCTCTACACAAATGTGCCAAACAGGTTTACTGGAAAGAAATCTGGGACTGACTTCACTATGACCATCACTGGAGTCCAGGCTAAAGACGCAGGACATTACTACTGTCAGCAGTACAATACGTTTCCTTACACAGTGATAAAGAGCCATACCAAAACCTCCATGAATGTCACCAACTATATACTATGCTGCAGGTGTGTGACAGCTGTCTAGTGAAGAGCGAGTCCTTTACTGTCAAGTGCTGTTCACACAGCTGAAACGATTAACATAATTTACTTTTATTTGTGTTAAGGAGATGCCTGATTCTGACTTCTTTCCTTCAGTTTTACTAAAAGGTTCTGATAGCCCTGAATTTAAATTGTTGGACTGTGAAGCACAAGTCCCCACCACTGGCTCACTGCTTCACCCTGATCAAGTCATGTATCCCACCAACAAACAGTGCAGCAGTTTATTATATCATCTGTCAAGGAAATAGACCACCCTGGGCCACTAGCACAAGATCAACCTTAGAACCAGATTAGGCCAGAAATGGACTGGAGAGACTCAGCAGTTAAAATACTGATGGTAGCTGGTGAAGATGTGGCTGTCAGTTTGGACAATTTGAAGGTTACGCAATAATACATTTCACAAAGAATCCACTGCATCCACTGAACAGGATCATCTCCAGACAGAGGAGCATCTTCAGCGACAGACTGCTGTCACCGTCCTGCTCCACTGACAGACTATCTATCTATCTATCTATCTATCTATCTATCTATCTATCTATCTATCTATCTATCTATCTATCTATCTATCTATCTATCTATCTATCTATCTATCTAAACTGAACACAAGAATAAGAGCAACAATTGTTTTTGTCAGACTCGTTTTTCAAAATCCCAACTTTGGAATGAGCCTAGTTGCTCTTCTCTGGACCTTTTCAAGCACTTCTATGTCCTTTTTGTAGTCTGGAGATTAAAACTGCACCCAGTACTCCAGATGAGGCCTCACCAGTGCATTATAAAGGCTGAGCAGAACCTCCTTGGACTTTTTACTGCACACATCAAAACGCTATATAACCTGAAATTCTGTTTGCCATCCTAATGGCTTCTGAACACTTTTGGGAAGTCGATAACTTAAGAGTCCACTATGACTTCTAAATCCTTCTCATAAGGTGTACTCTCAATTTTCCGACATTCAAACCTAATATTTTTACTTCCTATGTGTAATACTTTACATTTACTGACATTAAATTTCATCTGCCACAAATCTGCCCAAGCCTGTATGCTATCCAAGTCCTTCTGTAATGATATAACGGATTCCAAATTATCTGCTAATCCACCTGTCTTGGTATTATCTGCAAACTTAACCAGCTTGTTACTTATATTCCTATCTAAATCATTTATAAATGTTAAAAATAGCAGCGGCCCTAGCACTGACCCCTGTGGAGCACCACTCTTAACATCAGCCAATTGTGATTTAGTTTGTCACCCTTTGCTTCCTGTGTCTGCGCCAATCCAAAAACATCACCCTGAACTCCTACTTCTTTTAATTTGATGTCCAACCTCTCATGTGGCACCTCATCAAATGCTTGCTGAAAGTCATAATAAATAATATCCTATGCTCTACTTTGATCGTATCCTTTTGTTGCTAGCTTAGAGAATTCTAGCATATAAGTAAAACACGACTTCCTTCTTCTGAACCCATGCTGACTGTTCAGTAAAGCTCCAGTTCTTGCTACTCAGTCTTTTCCTTAATGTTTCCTTCCATTCATTTTCCTGTGATGCATGTTAAGCTTACTGGCTTATGATCGCTTGGATCTGCCCTGTCACCCTTTTTATAGAACAGGATAATATTTGCCATTTTCCAGCCCTTCTGAATTTCCCCAGCGCGCACAAACTTAGTAAAAATATGCATCAAGGGTTGATATCTGTACTCACTAACCGCCTTACAAACTCAATGGTAGATATTATCAGGTCCTGGTGATTTGTTTGATTTCGGCCTATTTAATCTGAACAGTACTTTTCCCTTTATAATTTCTAAATTACTCAGATCCTCCTTAGTAGTCCCTGTTACTGCTGGGAGGTTATAAACTTCATCACTTGTGAAGACCTCAGAAGAATGTAAGTTTAGAACGTCCGCTGTTTTACTGGCTGTATCTTTTAATTCCCCTTTACTATTCCTGATGCACTTCACCTCCTCATTGACTGTTACTGAAAGAATATCTTTGCTTTTTAGCCTCCCCTAATATCCTTCTAAATATTTGTCTTCATGTTCTCATACACACTACGATTCAAATTAGAGTTATTAGTCTTGTACAACTTATACAAATGTTAACATTTTTGAAGCTTCTTTTTCAACTCTTTAATAACCCCCTGAAGAGTTTTATTTAATTTCCTACTAATCCCAAATTTAGGTATGTACCTGTCCTGCATTACATGTAAAATGTTTTTAAACCTGTTCCATTGCTCTCCAATTGTCTCCACACTTAATAACGTATCCCAGTCTATCCTCCTTAGACTTTGTCACACCTGCTCAAAATTTGTCCTACCAAAGTTAAACTCAACAGTCTAAGTATTGGCATCTGCACTCCTCCAAAACACCGAGAACTTCATTATATTAGGGTCATTTGACTCTAGTGCTTCAGTCACCTCTACACCCACAATGTCTATCCTGATTATTACAAGATACTAAATCTAGACAATCTTCACCCCACGTTGGTGCTTTAATGTACTTTGTTAAAAACAGTCTGTGATTTTGTCTAAAAACTCCTCTGCTCTGCTCTATTTGCAAGGTTAGCCAGATTAATATTTGAGTAGTTAAAGCCCCCCAAGACCATATTATTACCTGTAAACTTGCCTTTTTATTATTACCAATAAAATGTTCATTGCAATTACTGTCTGCATGGGGCGGTCTATAACACACTCCCACTGTAAACTTGCTTTTTTAATATTTTTGGAGGAAGAAGTTTTGATATTAACAAAATGAAATTTAAAAAAGACTGACAGCTCATCATAAAGATGCAGATCAGTGTCACCATTGCTGAACTCCCGTTAGAATATTAATTTTCATTATTGCTTATATACTCAGCAAAAAAAGAAACGTCCCTTTTCAGGACTGTGTACTTCAACAATAATGTTTTAAAAATCCAAATAACTTTACAGATCTTCATTGTAAAGGGTTTAAACAATGTTTTCCATGCATGATCAATTAACCATAATCAATTAATTAACATGCTCCAGTGGAATGGTCGTTAAGACCTTAACAGCTTACAGAAAGTAGGCATTTAAGGTCACAGTTCTAAAAACGCAGGACACTAAAGAGACTTGTCTACTGACTGTGAAAAACACCCAAAGAAAGATGCCCAGGGTCCCTGCTCATCTGCGTGAACGTGCATTAGGCATGCTGCAGGGAGGCATGAGGACTGCTGATGTGGCTAGGGCAATAAATTGCCATGTCTGCACTGTGAGATGCCTAAGACAGCGCTACAAGGAGACAGGAAGGACAGCTGATCATCCTCGCAGTGGAAGACCACATGTAACAACACCTGCACAGGATTGGTACATCCGAATATCACACCTGCGTGACAGGTACAGGATGGCCACAACAACTGCACGAGTCACACCAGGAACACACAATCCCTCCATCAGTGCTCAGACTGTCCGCAATAGGCTGAGAGAGGCTGGACTGAGGGCTTGTAGGCCTGTTGTAAGGCAGGTCCTTACAAGATATCACCAGCAACAACGCCGCCTATGGGCACAAACCCACCTTCGCTGGACCAGACAGGAGTGGCAAAAAGTGCTCTTCACTGATGAGTCACGGTTTTGTCTCACCAGGGGTGATGGACGGATTTGTGTTTATCGTCGAAGGAATTGAGCACGTCTGGGACCTGTTGGATCGCAGGGTGAGGGCTAGGGCCATTCCCCCCAGAAATGTCCAGGAACTTGCAGGTGCCTTGGTGGAAGAGTGGGGTAACATCTCACAGCAAGAACTGACAAATCTGGTCCAGTCCATGAGGAGGAGATGCACTGCAGAACTTCAAGCAGCTGGTGGCCACACCAGATACTGACTGGTACTTTTGATTTTGAGCCTCCCTTCATTCAGGGACACATTGTGAAACATTTTTAGTTTATGTCTTATGGTGTTGACTCTTTTAGTGTTCATACAAATATTTACACATTAAGTTTACTGAAAGTAAAAACAGTTGAAAGTCAGAGGACGTTTCTTTTTTTGCTGAGTATATTTAGTAATTTATCTTTTACCTTTGTGTATTATTTTTCTGCTTTAATATATTGATTTGACCTAGATTCTTAAAATTTCTTGTCTCATAAGTTTAGGCAGGGGTGGTTTTCACTTTAAGGGTGTCATTGAAGGGCTAAATACAGGACTGTGGTGCAACGGCCTGCAGCAGGTAACCAAACCAGTTAAAGCAGCATTTCTCAACCTTTAAGTATTTGCGACCCGAGTTTTCATGACAGTTTTAATCGCGCCCCCCTAACGTTTTTTGAAAGGAGCCCACCAATACCAATTTTTTCCTTTTTAATTAATTATATATCATAGATGCATATTTTATTATACCTACTTAACTTTTATAGACATTTATCTAACTCTATATTTATTTTGCTAGTATCAGAATATAGTTTAAGTTAATTTGTTTTGGTTTCAATAGATGTACTTTTCATATTTTCGATTCTTGTTTTCTTTTTTTCACATTTTCGCGTCCCCCTTTTTGTTATTTTGCGCCCCCCTAGGCAGGCCCGCCCCACAGTTTGAGAACCACTGAGTTAAAGTCTCAACAACCGGTGCTAGGACCTGCGATCAGTAAATGCACGGTGAGCCTTAAGGTCACCATTTCCTCTGTATCTCTCTTCTCTTATCCTGAGAAAGAGGGATAAAGAGAACCTTGGTATCCCTCCAGACGTTGTTCTAGACGCATCATTACACCTGACTGTACCATGAAAAGTGCTTGTTAGAAGGCTCACTGGCAGTAGAAACTTCAAATACAGGTCATTATACACAGTAAGTGAGTTAACGGGGTCCTGACTCCCAGATAAGTAGACTTTCAAAGTCTTCTGCTATGCCATTGACTATCACCTGCTGAATGGCAGGACAAACTGTAGGGTGGGCAATAACCTCTGTGCTGTCTAGCGTCACTTGCAGCATATATGCAAACAGTAGCACCAGCACAGTGCACTTTCACAAGAGAATGGGGCACAGAGGTTCAAAATTTGAAAAAGAGCATTGACGGGAGTGAAACAACGGTTTTGACTGGAGGTGCAGCGTCACAGACATCACTTCAATCTTTTTTGCCTTGACACTGGAACTCTTGGCCTTGATTTATAGTCGTTAATCTTGTGCAGTGTTGAGGTGCTGGCCTTCAAAAGAAAATTCAGAAAGTGCAAAAGTAACAGGACAGATATAGCAGTCACTTAACCAAAAACATGAAAACAAGATTTTAGCAATTATCTTATACAGTATCTCACCTCCCTTCTTAATAACTAACTAAACTAACTAAATAATATATAAAAAAGAGAAACCTGGAACAGGAAACGGGGAAAAGTAGGTGTAGCTGCGTTTTCCCAAAATTACCCAAGTTCAGCAGCTTCAACTCAAAAATGGGATTCAACAAAAGCCTGATGCGCAGAAATGATTCCACAGACAAATATCTTCGTTTTTAAAAGTTTTGTTAAGTTTCAAAGTAAAACAGTTCACACAAAAAAGGAAAATTAAAATGGCAAAAAGGATAAAATGAATGTTAAGAAAAGTTCAATTCTAAGCTTAATCTTGTTAAATCTCAAATCGTTACTATTTACTTAACATTTCTGAACCATTTTAAAACGGTCAGAAAACTGTATGCTTATCCCATTTCTAAGCTTAAAATGGGTCTTTCAAGTCCCTCTTTACTGGGACCTGTTCTAAACAAACTGAGCTTATTATCACACTGTTATTCAGTTATAGTAAGAAGGTTCTACCTCTTGCTAACTTATAGGGGGAAAAGACTATACCATAAGTTATGACTATGAAAGACATTTATATTCTATTCAGATTAAGCAAACATTAATATGAGTTTAACTCAAAACTTTAATTTTCTAAGATTGGCTCTTACATTTCCGGCCCCTAATTGGCTATGCAGGAGCGGAGACAACTACTATACTTTACTTCAATATGAGCCAATTACTTTTATATTAACTATTCCTTTCAAATCATTAGCAATAACACTGCAAACAAACATTGTAAAAATTTCATATTTCAAACACTGCTGTTTCTTGAAGCAGGCACAGTTTGTTCACGGGTCTGTCCAGTGTGCTGGTTTTGGTTTGCACACAAACTCTTCTGACTACACCTTTGGCATCTGGCATCGTCTTGATGACTCGACCCATTACCCAGGAATTGCGAGGTGAAGCTTTATCTACAATTAGAACAACGTCCCCTGGTTCAAAATCTCTTCTTGGTGCAAGCCATTTTTGACGTTTTTGAAGTATTGGCAAATACTCTTTTGTCCATCTTTTCTAGAACAAGTCAGCCATGTATTGAATTTTTTTCCAGCGTCTTCTTGGGTGTGGTTCATTTTCTGAAATGAGTTTAGGTGGTATTTCAGGTTTTGTCTTCAATAATAACAAGTGATTGGGTGTGAGTGGTTCCAAATCATTTGGGTCATCTGATGTCTTCGTAAGGGGTCTGTTATTGAGTATTGATTCCACTCTACACATCATTGTAGGAAGGTTTTCGTCATCGAGTGTTTGTTGGTTTAGTGTTGAATTTAAAATCTTTCTTATGCTTCTGATTTGTCTTTCTCACACTCCACCTTGGTGAGTGGCTGATGGTGGATTAAAAATCCATTTGATTTGTTCTTGCATCATAGCGTCGCTGATTTTTTTGTGTTCCAATTTTTTAATAGCTTCTCGTAGCTCTCTTTCTGCTCCAACGAAATTTGTTCCATTGTCTGAGCGCATGATTTTAACGTGTCCTCTTCTATCCGTAAATCGGAGTATGGCTTGGATACAAGAAACAGTGTCTAAGCTATGTGCGATCTCTATGTGCGCAGCTCTGAAGATTACTCTGTACCTCTTGACCAGACTTCTTCCTCTTTTGACTAGGAAGGGGCCAAAATAATCAACTCCAACATTAGTGAACGGTGGTTGGTTTGATGCTAGGCGATCTTCTGGCAAATCTGCCATTTTTTGCTCACCTGCTTTCGCATTGTATCTTCTGCATGTTGTGCACTTTGAAATTATTTTTCTGATAGCTGAATTTGCTTGAGGTATCCAGTATTTCTGGCGTAATTGTGCAAGCACATAGTTGCGCCCACAATGTCCGATTCGTTTATGAATGTGCTGCAATATGAGAGAAGCTTGTGTAGAATTGCAGGATGTTTAGCTTCTTCGGGCATTGCAGCGTTACAGAGTCTTCCTCCAACTCTTAGGGCTCATTTATACTTCACGCGACGCGATGCATGCTGCAGCGGACGCTCCTGCTACGCAAGCGTTGAAGTGTTTATACTTGCGCGTGTACTTTACGTAAAGCTGGAGGAGTCCACCAGGTGGCAGTGCGAGATATTATCACGGTGAGAACATGTTTGGCTTCTCTGTGTTGTGAATTGCCTAAAACACCTATTAAATTCCGATAACACCTTACCGCAATATCTGTGAAAAGGATGTTTATTGATTAAATCCATCAATCCAGGGATGTGTCCATTCCAACAAGCATTGGGCACGACTGAGAAACAATCCCTGGACGAGGTCTCCGCTCATCAAAAGGTGAATACAAGCACACACATACACTAGCGTCATTTTAGTGGCACCAAATCCCCAAGTCTGCATATCTTTGGAAGGAAACCGGAGCACAGTGTGGAATACAAGCAAGAAATACCAGCAACGTAACTCCCTGCGAGACAGCAGTGCCATTGCTCCGCCACCGTGTCACCCCCATGTGTGTAATTATTAACAGTATTCATTATTTAAATGAAATTATATGTAAAATGTAACATACACACTTTAATGCATTTCATCATGAAAGTGATATCAAGTATGAATCTAAAGATTCTAAATGTGCAGAGAGTTGGAATATCAGACATTTAATTTGTTCTGTGTGGTGATCTTTTGCTGCTTGCCGCAGCTGTCAGGTCCAAGAGCTCGTAGCGATTAAAAACTGGGATGACGTTTACGACGGTCTGCTTTAATGATAAAGTAAACTACGAGGTTAAAGTGGACAATTCGAGATCAAAGCCGAAATTTCCACTTTAATCACAAAATACACGTTTTCACCGTGTCTTTTATTTTTTTCTCAGTGGCTCAAATACAGCGCTATACATTATGTTGGCGATGTGAAGTTGGAAAAAAAAAAAAAATAGACGGCACTGAGACTTTTAAAATGTATCGTCACATGTAGATAGTTCCCGAATGTAATTCGGTAATAAAAATTAAAAAAGAAGACACTGGTATGTGAGACTTTTAAACTGTATCGTGTCATTACATTCGGGAACTATCTACATGTGACGATACATTTTAAAAGTGTCAGTGCCGTCTATTTTTTCCAACTTCACATCGCCAACATAATGTATAGCGCTGTATTTGAGCCACTGAGAAAAAAATAAAAGACTCGGTGAAAACGTGTATTTTATGATTAAAGTGGAAATTTCGGCTTTAATCTCGAAATGTCCACTTTAACCTCGTAGTTTACTTTATTATTAAAGCAGACCATCGTAAACGTCATCCCAGTTTTTCATCGCTACGAGCTTCTTGTACCTGACAGCAGGTAAAGTAAAAAAATAAAAAATAGACGGCACAAAAGATAGTATATGAGACTTTTAAAATGTATCGTGTCATTACGATCGGGAATATGCGACGCTTGAATATAAAAGCACCACGAATGCATCTGTATGTCGGCATTTTGCTTCAACACTTTGAACCATTTATCAAACAGCAAAGCGCGCACATCGATCCCCGAAGGATCTCCATAGAGGCTTGCTGTCACATGTAGATAGTAAACAGAGACTCTGACGTCACGTTCCGACTTTTAGCATACTGCGCCCCCCGACTTTTTGCTGGTACTGCAACTCGCGCACGCGTCGCGTTAATTTCTGAGGACCTGCTCAAAGGACGCGTGAAATGAACGCTGGGAACGCGTGGTAGCCATGATGCGGACGCGTACGCGTTCTGAGCGTGAAGTATAAATGAGCCCTTAGTATTCCATCTTGTATGATCGGGTCGAGTTTATAGATTTGACTGTTCTTTTTAACACAAATCTTTTACTTTAGAGTTTTTAATTATTCTGGAAATTCTAGCTGTTGACTTAGACGGATAGGCTCTGTTTCAGCTATAACTAAGTCATCTAGAGAAATTGGACTTGGTTTTAAAGTCTGTTTATACCTTTTCATGTGTTTTGTGATGAGTGATTTTTGTTCTTTTGGATTACCTTTAGTCTGACTGGCTTCTAGTTGAAATGTTTTTCTTTCATTTCTTAAGTGCAACAGTGTGTCTTTAAACTTGAGAAACCAAGCCACTGCTTTCTTCAAGCGATGCCAATCTGAAAAGTAAGTGATTAGTTTGTTGATGGGTTCGGTCACCTCCTCTACTCTCGTCATGTTAACTACACAAATTTTAGTTTCTGGATCATCTTCAAAACTGACTCATTCAGTTGATCTGGTCTTTTGGCCACTCACATTCTGACTTCAATAAGAAACTTGGACCATGTGACCATGTGGTGTTCTTGAGAAAGTTTTCTATGCTCAGCTCTCTAGAAGCTCGATCAGCCGGATTAAGGGCAGAGGTGATATACCTCCACTGTGAAGGTTGTGAATGATCTCTGATCACGGAGATTCTGTTGGCAACAAAGGTCTTGAATCGAGTGCTTTCATTTGAGATGTATTTTAGCACCGTGGTGCTGTCAGTCCAAAATGTAGATTCTCGTAAGGGCATTTGAAGCTCACCTTTAAGCATTTTGTCCATTTTAACTGCCACAACGGCTGCTGTCAGCTCCATTCTTGGAATTGTGACCTGTTTCAATGGTGCAACTCTTGACTTGCCCATCAGGAATGAACAATGCTTTTGCCCTCTTCATTTGTTAAAACAAGGTAAGTGACAGTGCCATATCCATCTTCACTAGCATCTGCAAAATGGTGCATTTGTGCTGTCTTTATGGTTCCAAACCCAGTAGGTTTGAAGCATCTGTTCACTTTATAGTCTGTAAGTAACTTCAAATCATCCATCCATTTTTCCATTTCTGAATGTGTTTGACTTCTACTTCTTCATCCCACCCACATTTCTCTTTGCATAAGTCTCTTAGAATAAGCTTTGCTGGCAGTAAAGCAGGTGCTAGAAAACCAAGTGGATCATAAACTGAGCTAACAACAGACAGAATACCACGCCTTGTAGCGGGCTTGTTTTGCAACTTAATCTGAAATTTGAAACTGTCAGTTTCTGTGCACCACTGGATGCCCAGGGCACGCTCTGTGGGAAGGAGACTGTGGCTCAAATCTAAGTCCTTTTGTTCATGAGCTCTGTCTTCTTCAGGTATGGACAATAAAACTGCTCTGTTGTTACTCACCCACTTAGTCAAATGGAATCCCCCTTTGAGGCATAGAGCTTGGAGGTCCTTTGCCAGCTTTATTGCTTGTTCTTCTGTTGTCACTGACCTTAAACAGTCATCCACGTAGAAGTTGTTGAGAACGGTGTTAACAGCTTCCTCAGGAAATGTATCTCTGGCATCTTCGGCTGCTCTATAAAGCATAAGAAGCACAACTGGGTGAAGAAGTAGCACCAAAAGATGTACTGTCATTTTGAATTCTTCTAGGTCTTTACTTAGATTACCTTCAGGCCACCATAGAAAACGTAAAAGATCTGTGTCTTTGTCTGGTATCTTAACTTGGTAGAACATTGACTTAATGTCTGCCATTAAGGCTACTGGCTCCTTTCTGAATCTTGTAAGGACGCCAATGAGTGTGTTAGTTAGGTCAGGGCCTTTTAGTAATTGTTCATTAAGTGAAATCCCCTGGTAGGTGGCTGTGCAGTCAAAGACTACTCGAATCTTTTTTCTTTGGATGATACACATCGTGATGTGGGATGTACCACACTCTGCCTTCATTGCAATTCAGGTTTTCTTTGGGTACCTTAACAGCATAACCATTGTCTATAATGTCTTTCATGAAGGCTTTATAGTCTTCGTGGAAACCTGAATTTTGCTCAATTTTCTTTTGAGTTCAACAGCATGCTGTTCAGCAATACAGCGGTTATTCAGAATTTTAAGTGTTTCATCCTTCAAATGCAAATTTAAGTAATAGTGGCCACCTACCAGTCTTGCAGATTCTGAAGCTATGGGCATGAACTTGATGTCTTCCTGTGACATTTCCTCTTTTCTTCACAGTTGCGCTCTGGAAAATCTGTGTTATACTGTTGCAGCAGCATATCTTCAATTTCTGTTATTGACACACGATTGATTGAATGTTTAGGCAGCTTACCACTTTGTTTTGCGAGGTCATCTATCTCTTTGTATGGTCCACCAACTACCCATCCAAGTGTAGTCTTCATAGTGTAAGGTCCACCTCCTTGACTAGGTATGATTTGTGACTGCTTGAAGATTTCTGGATAGTTGATTCCTATTAAAAGATCAACTTCAGAGTCAATATGAGATAGACGTACCTCTTTAAGATATGCCCACTTATCAATATCTTCTTGTAGTGGAATACTTTCTCTGTTCACTGGAATGGAGACCTGTGTGAAGACCTTTGGCAAATCAATATATTCAACATCATTGAGACCACAGACTTGTAAAAATCTGATAAAACAGAACATTGGGTTAGCATTTTTGAATCATCATCGTAATTACTCATAGTTTTGAGGAATACTTGCGTCCTTCTCCCTTGAAGGCTCAGTTGTCTCTGGAGCCTTTCAGTGCAAATTGTTACTGTACTGCCGAGATCTATAAAGGCATATGTTTCTACATACCTTTCACTTTTCTTGGATTTTACCTTAACAGGAACTACTTGCAGTGTACATTCTTCTCCGGCCCCTTATACAAGTTCCAGTCTCGGTTTCCGTTTCAGTAGATGTTGCCACACTAGTCGTAGCTTTAAATACTGCTCCACTGTCCCCTTGAATGTGCAGGATATCTGGGTGCTGTAAGGAACATGTCTGACATTTCATTCTCTCTTTACAATTTTTACTTAGATGACCCTGTTTGAGACAGCGAAAACATAAACCTTTAGATTTTAAAAAGTCTATTCTTTCTTTATGTGGCAATTCTTTGATTTTTTTACATTCGGCGAGAATATGCTGGTCACTGCAAAATGCACAAGGTTTTTTAAATGCACATGTATCATTAACAGTATTTATGACAGAGATTTCTTGAGTTGTCTTTTCGGCTACATCAGAAATATTGATGGTGAAAATACTTCCTGATCTCTGTCCGTACTTCTGAGGAGACCTACTTTTGTCAGTTTTTTCCTTTTTCTCCATGTTACCTTCTGTAACATCTCCATAAAAAGGATCCATCATCATCCTCACCTGGCGATGGAGAAAAGTAATTAATTCATCAATACCTGCCCTTCTACTTTCCTTTTCTTTAAATTTAAAAGCCCAGCTTCTCCACTTGTCTCGTAAAGTGTATGGGAGCTTAGAGATTATTATACGAATATTTGGGTTGTTACTGAATGCATCTCGACTTCCTGCACTTGTCATTGCGTCTATACAGCTATCAAGAAAGGATGCATATTCTCTCAGAGCTGCACAATCATTTTGTTTTATTTGAGGCCACTTCAATGCCTTTTCCATGTATGCATCAGCTATGAATACTTCATCACCAAAATAAATTTCAAGTTGCTTTCTGGCCTTTTCATAACCCCGACTCGATGGCAGTCGCACACAGCCTTTAACTAGATCCTGAGCAGGACCTCTTGTGAATTGGATTAAATAATCGAATTTATCTTGAGGGTTTTTTAACACATCCCCAATAGCATTATCAAAGGCTCTGATAAAATCTGCATAAGCTAATGGGTCTCCTGAAAATAAAGGGACCTGCCTGTGAGGTACTTCACCACGCGGAGCTGGGGGTGCTGGAGCAGGTGTTGTCTTTGGATCAGTTAACGATTTAGCCATTTCGGTGATCGCCTTACAACATTCGAGTTGGCCCCTTTGACATTCGGCTTGATTCTTCTGATATTCGATTTGATTCCGCGCTAGCACATTTAGTATATCATTTCCAGAGCTCTGAGTGACGGTTTTTGTAATAGATGTGGTTTGTTCCAGATCTTCTACTTTAACTTTAAGTTCACATAGCGTTTGTAGGATACTATCGAGTGTCGATTGTTCAATCAACACTGCTGTAGAAGATGACGATGCGGCTGCGGTTTTCTGGGCTAAAGAATCAAGTTTAATATCGAGGGCACGCTTTAACTGAGGAGATGTCTTTCGTGTTTTTGACTTTGAACGAACCCGTTCTTGTAATTGCATCTCTTCGAATTGATTAACTACTTGTTCATCAGCTTTACGTGCTAACAGTCTATTTGCGTCTTTCAGCCATGCCGTTGTAGCGACAGCAAATTCATTCCATTTCTTAGAGCTTTCCGCGAATGTCATTTTCTGTTTCTTAATCGATCCTTTTTTACTTAACTGGGATAGAAGCCTTTTATGTAGATCCTCTATCTCACTGTGCGTCTCACAAAAGATTCCAAGCCTTTGCGCTACTTCTATAAGATTTTCTTTAGTATCTTCAAGGCTGTCGATTTCAGTCATAAGCACGGAAAGCTGATCTTTCCTTCTACTTATATGATCTTTAAGATCTCCAATTACATTCTCTGGCTTTGAGTCCGTACTCAAATCACTCCCGACTTCACTTGAGCTATGCTTAGACGTTGCCATGACAGCAGCTCGAGTAACTTGACAGCACGTTTCCTGACAGCAACAAATGTCACAGTCGAACACTGACAACAGACGACTTCCTTACAGCGAGGCTTCCATGACTCAGGCAAAAGCACAATCGATCATCCACAATGCCTTTTATAATATCACAGTCTCTCAAATCTTCTGAAGGTACGGCGACCTTGCCTTCATTTACGACCATGCGAAGGTAGTAGATAAGAGCACAGTACCTTCTGAATGATTCAGTTCTTTTTCTTCATTGACGAGTTTTGAAGCAGAAGTGTCCTCCGTTCTGATGGTAGATTCCAATTCACGTTCAAAGCCTTCAGATGGCAAAGTTTTCTGACGAAAATGTAGCTGCGTTTTCCCAAAATTACCAAAGTTCAGCAGCTTCAACTCAAAAATGGGATTCAACAAAGGCCTGACGCGCAGAAATGATTCCACAGACAAATATCTTCGTTTTTAAAAGTTTAGTTAAGTTTCAAAGTAAAACAGTTCACACAAAAAAGGAAAATTAAAATGGCAAAAAGGGTAAAATTAATGTTAAGAAAAGTTCAATTCTAAGCTTAATCTTATTACATCTCAAATCGTTACTATTTACTTAACATTTCTGAACCATTTCAAAACGGTCAGAAAACTGTATGCTTATCCCATTTCTAAGCTTAAAATGGGTCTTTCAAGTCCCTCTTTACTGGGACCTGTTCTAAACAAACTGAGCTTATTATCACACTGTTACTCAGTTATAGTAAGAAGGTTCTATCTCTTACTAACTTATAGGGGGAAAAGACTATACCATAAGCTATGACTATGAAAGACATTTATATTCTATTCAGATTAAGCAAACATTAATATGAGTTTAACTCAAAACTTTAATTTTCTAAGATTGGCTCTTACAGTAGGGATTAATAATGATGCCACATCCATGAAGTATATGTAATTGCAATGCATATATAATTTATTAGAAGCAGAGCAGAAATGAATTAAGAAAAAGCCAAAATAATACAGTGGGATGCAAAAGTTTGAGCAACCTTGTTAATAGTCACTATTTTCCTGTATAAATCGTTGGTTGTTACGATAAAAAATGTCAGTTAAATATATCATATAGGAGAGACACACAGTGATATTTGAGAAGTGAAATGAAGTTTATTGGATTTACAGAAAGTGTGCAATAATTGTTCAAACACAATCAGGCAGGTGCATAAATTTGGGCACCGTTGTCATTTTATTGATTCCAAAACTTTTAGAACTAATTATTGGAACTCAAATTGGCTTGGTAAGCTCAGTGACCCCTGACCTACATACACAGGTGAATCCCATAATGAGAAAGAGTATTTAAGGGGGTCAATTGTAAGTTTCCCCCCCTTTAATTTTCTCTGAAGAGTAGCAACATGGGGGTCAGAAAACAACTCTCAAATGACCTGAAGACAAAGATTGTTCACCATCATGGTTTAGGGGAAGGATACAGAAAGCTGTCCCAGAGATTTAAGCTGTCTGTTTCCACAGTTAGGAACATATTGAGGAAATGGAAGACCACAGGCTCAGTTCAAGTTAAGACTCGAAGTGGCAGACCAAGAAAGATTTTGGATAGACAGAAGCGACGAATGGTGAGAACAGTCAGAGTCAACCCACAGACCAGCACCAAAGACCTACAACATCATCTTGCAGCAGATGGAGTCACTGTTCATCGTTCAACCATTCGGCGCACTTTACACAAGGAGATGCTGTATGCGAGAGGAAGCCTTTTCTCCGCCCACAGCACAAACAGAGCCGCTTGAGGTCTGCTCAAGCACATTTGGACAAGCCAGCTTCATTTTGGAATAAGGTGCTGTGGACTGATGAAACTAAAATGGAGTTATTTGGGCATAACAAGGGGCGTTATGCATGGAGGAAAAAGAACATGGCATTCCAAGAAAAACACCTGCTACCTACAGTAAAATATGGTGGTGGTTCCATCATGCTGTGGGGCTGTGTGGCAAGTGCAGGGACTGGGAATCTTGTCAAAGTTGAGGGACGCATGGATTCCACTCAGTATCAGCAGATTCTGGAGACCAATGTCCAGGAATCGGTGACAAAGCTGAAGCTGCGCCGGGGCTGGATCTTTCAACAAGACAATGACCCGAAACACTGCTCAAAATCCACTAAGGCATTCATGCAGAGGAACAAGTACAACGTTCTGGAATGGCCATCTCAGTCCCCAGACCTGAATATAATTGAAAATCTGTGGTGTGAGTTAAAGAGAGCTGTCCATGCTCGGAAGCCATCAAACCTGAATGAACTAGAGATGTTTTGTAAAGAGGAATGGTCCAAAATACCTTCAACCACAATCCAGACTCTCATTGGAACCTACAGGAAGCGTTTAGAGGCTGTAATTTCTGCAAAAGGTGGATCTACTAAATATTGATTTAATTTCTTTTTTGTGGTGCCCAAATTTATGCACCTGCCTGATTTTGTTTGAACAATTATTGCACACTTTCTGTAAATCCAATAAACTTCATTTCACTTCTCAAATATCACTGTGTGTGTCTGCTATATGATATATTTAACTGACATTTTTTTTATCATAACATCCAACAATTTATACAGGAAAATAATGACTATTAACAAGGTTGCCCAAACTTTTGCATCCCACTGTAAGTGGGGTTTTAACAGCTTGGTACATTGATCAGAGGTATTAACTTGGCATATCTCTATTTGGTAAATTATTCCAAATGTTTGGTGCATAACAGCAATAGGCAGCCTCACCACTTTGTTTATGCTTAACTCTTGGAATAATAAGTAACCCATGTTAGATGATCTGAGGTTACGACTGGGGGTGTAAGGGGGCATGCACTCCAAAATATATGAGGGAGCTTTGAAAACCACTAGCTGTGTAAGCCCATGCTGTAAAAAGCACAGGGTCCTAGAAACTATTGAAATCATCAGCAAAAAAATGTAAATGTAGAGATGACAGGTAATTGTAAGGAACCATTCTGGGCATTTCTCTCCTAGGAGGTGTGTGTTGCCGATGTGCTCGCATCACTTGTGCATTAGCAGCTAAGCGATTGTCTTTCTTCAGAGGTTTCATTTTGCCGATGTGTTCACCATGCTTCTGTATCAGCTGCTAAGCGAGTGACTCTCTTTTCAGATGTTTCGTTTTGCCAACATGCCAGCCTCGCTTGCGTATCATCTGAGGTGGAACCCTTAGCCCAACTCCAACTCTCACTTTCGTGCTGAACAAACACACTCACTTCGACTCGTAGACGTTTATATATAAGATTAGCAGTATTTGAAAATCTGTTCTAAAGGACTCAGGTAACCAATGTAACGATACTATAAATGGTGAGATGTGCTCAAATTTCTTTAGCTAGTAAAGATTCTGTCTGCTGTATTTTTAACTAAATGCAACTGGTTAGGAGATTTTTCAACTAAAAACAATTAATTTGTCAGCATCTTGCAATGTTATAAGTAGTCTTTCTTCATTTTTCTTAAGTGATAAAATGCAGTCCTAGTATTATATTTAATACACAGTATGATTTAAAGTTTAAATCAGAATCCATGATCACACCAAAGTTTAACTTGCACCTTAACTTTGAGTGCCAAAGAGTCAAGTCTATTTCTAAGATGTTCACTATTTATATTTTTTCCACCAACTAAAATGGTTATTTTTGTAATTTAGCTTGAAAAAATAATTTTTAATCCATTCAGTAATCCAAGAAAGATATTAGATCAGAATGCACGGAGAGTCAGGGTCATCAGGTGATAGGTAGATAGATAAGATAGATAGATAGATAGATAGATAGATAGATAGATAGATAGATAGATACTTTATTAATCCCAAGGGGAAATTCACATAATCCAGCAGCAGTATACTGATACAAAGAACAATATTAAATTAAATAGTAATAAAAATGCATGTAAAAGCAGACAATAACTTTAAATAATGTTAGCATTTACTTCTCCGGGTGGAATTGAAGAGTCGCATAGTGTAGGGGAGGAACGATCTCCTCAGTCTGTCAGTGGAGCAAGACAGTGACAAAAGTCTGTCACTGAAGCTACTCCTCTGCCTGGAGATGACACTGTTCAGTGGATGCAGTGGATTCTTCATGATTGACAGGAGTTTGCTTAGTGCCCGTCGCTCTGCCACAGATGTTAAACTGTCCAACTTTATTCCTACAATAGAGCCTGCCTTCCTCATCAGTTTGTCCAGGCGTGAGGCATCCTTCTTCTTAATGCTGCCTCCCCAGCACACCACCGCGTAGAAGAGGGCACTTGCAACAACCGTCTGGTAGAACATTTGCAGCATCTCATTGCAGATGTTGAAGGACGCCAACCTTCTAAGAAAGTATAGTCGGCTCTGACCTTTCTTACATAGAGCATCAGTATTGGCAGTCCAGTCCAATTTGTCATCCAGCTGCACTCGATAAGTAAATCTGTGTGTCTCTAACATCCTGCTCACCCTGTGTTTTGAGATAAATGGGAGCATGTAAATTGAAAATATTAGTGGGTCCAGAAAACATCAAAGTAGTAACCTATATAAAATATGATGGATCATTGAGCTTGAATCACCATAACTAACGAAACATTTCCTGTGTGTTAAATAAGATTGGAACCAATTTAGGACATCACCGGAGAGACCCACCCACTGGCTAATATGACACATAAGAATACGGTGGTCTATGGTGTTGAATGCTGTACTCAAGTCTAAGAGAACAAGAAGAGACAGACGGCCCCTGTCCGCATTTACTACTTTAACCAATGCAGTTTTTTGTGCTGTAATTTGGTCTAAAACCTGACTGAAACGTATCAAGAATGGTGTGTATATTCAAGTAATTAATTAACTGGTGAAAAACTGCTTCTTCTATAATTTTCCTTAATAAATAAATGTTAAAGTTGTTAAGGACAGAGGTAGCAAGATTATTTTCCTAGAGCAGGGGTTTAACTACTCCTGTCTATAGAGAATCTGGGAAGACACCGGGATCTATGGAGGAGTTAGCTGTATGAAGTCTACTATCGACAAGCACATCAGAAACTTCTTTAAGGAAGTGTGTTGGGACTGGGTCAAGGGTGCAAGTGGAAGGTTTTAATGGAGTAACGATTCTAAGAAGTTCAGGTAAACCTATTTTACCGAAGGAATTTAGTTCACTATAGTAAGCTCGATAAGGGTTAATGGTATAGGCCTTTGAGGGTTGCATTATATTACATCTACTATCATTCATTTTGTGACTAAAGAATGCTGGAAAAACATTGCATGTTTCGCTTGCGGTTTTCAGGAGGCAATCCACTGATTGAGTTGAGTTTAGAAGACGATCGATAGTAGAAAATGAAATTCTTGTACAAACTGTATTTTCATTTACAATTTTAGAAAAAAATAGGACTGCCTCTCTAGTCAGAGTGCTTTGTTGTATTCAGCAATATGCACCTTCAATATTTCATAGTGAACTGTTAATTTGGTTTTCCTCCATTTACACCCAGCCTTGCGACATGTCCTCATAAGTTTAGACAGAGCATGAGTCCTCCAAGGTATTTTGATGCTGTTGGATTTGATATTTTTCTTCTGGGGCCACAATGCCAAATTCAGTTCTCACCTTATATTGCTGGCTGTATTAAGACAAGCAATACTCTCAGACTGGTCTCGCCCAATATTAGCAAAACTAAAGCCTGCTGTGGCATCAAACCAACTTTTCCTAATGATATACTGCTCAAATAAAATGCAGAAATGGTCTGGTATTCCAACAGGTTAACGTCTAACCCTTTTGAGATAACTAAATCCAGCAAATGTCCTCCCTAATTTGTGGCCTGACTAATGTGCTAGCTAAGGACAAAAGAATGAAGTGAATTAATAAATACTCTTCAATATGAAAGTTGAAGTCATCTACTATTAGGAACCTATTATAATTTGTTATTATTATACATACTAAATCCAAAACAAAAGATTTACTATACTGGGTGAGCCAAAAAGGAATACCACATTTCAAACGTTTATTCTACAAAAATGCTACAAGATAGAACAACTTGATTACGATACAAGAAAGATTTTTTCACAGTGTTTTAAAAATGATGTTTTCACAGCGGTGGCCATCATTAGAGATGCGGTCTTTGAGGTGATTTTTGAATGCTCACATGACTCGTTCGGCTATTTCGAGGGGAATAGTAGTGATTTCATAGCGAATAGCGTCCTTGAGGGCTTCAAGGTTTTGTGGTCGGTGTGTGTATACCTTCGACTTGAGATAGCCCCTGTGAGATATGGCCGGCCATTCATCCTGGCCAATACCCCCAGACCTCCAGATGGAGCCCTCCTTGCAGCATAGATGTGCCCCAAATGCCAGCAGGGAATTATGGACAGTGGAATTATAATGCGCACCTTTAAGAAAGGTGGATGAATTCTTACTGCGATTTGGTCGAGAGTCTCCCGTCATGATTGATTTGGTGGTACAGGTGAGTTTTACCGGTGCTGTACAGAATAAGGGGACACAGAGTGACACGGGCCCGCGGTTAATTAGTAGTGGGTGCCAGGTCAACGCGAGCCCTACAAGGGAGTGTGGATTGATGACAGAAGGGGCGGGGGAAGCACCGAACGAACTGGAGAAGCTGAAAAGTGTTGTCTTCTGGAGCGATGCAGTGCTGAAGACGCCGCCTCCTGTCAATTCAAAATCAAAGGGCGTGCAGACAGTAAAAGGGCTCTCTTTCACTAATAGAGAGACCCAAACTGTGGACAAGCCCCAGATTAAACAGGAGATCCCTAAAGTAAAGCGGGGGTCTCCTGACAAAGTAGAGCAGCGAGCTGAGAGTTCAGGGGTGGCTGTGGAACCCTCCTCAGTGGACAAAGGGGCGGAGCGGAAGTTTCCAGGCTGTTTCCAGACTCACAGAGGGATGCACACTGGAGGAAGGCAGCTGCGCTATGAATGCCGCCGACCGGGCCATGGATGGAGAAGTTGTCCTGGGAGGATGTGGAATACAAATCCTTTTTTATATAATATTCCCCCAAGGTTCTCCCGGAAATTTTGTGGACTTCACCAGGGCCCGACCAACAACTCCTCCTGGAGGAAGACATCCCTCAAGGGGCTGGCCGCTCCAAATCATGATTCTTCGCTAAGTACTGTGAGATATGGCCGGCCATTCATCCTGGCCAACACCCCCAGGGCGCCAGATGAAGCCCTCCTTGCAGCATAGAGGTGCCCCGAATGCCAGCAGGGAATTGTGGACAGTGGAATTATAATGTACAGCCCTGCTGGATTCCAAGGGGGCCGCCAGGAGTCTCTGCAGGGAGGCCCAGGGATTAATATTTCCCATATAGCCCAGAAGTATTTCCAAGTCACGGGAACGGAAGAAATTATATACTTCTGGGCTAAAGAAAAAGAGGTTTTTACCCGACCCGGAAGTGTTGGATAATCACATGGACTGAGGGCTCAGAAGCCCTTCCGGGTCGAGGACTATAAAAGGCTGTGGGAAATCCCAGACAATTGAGCTGAGTTGGGAGGCAGGATGGCTACGCATCTGGGAGATTGGAGGATTATTTATTTGATTATTGGGTGTTTATTTATTGAGTATTGTGGAGTGGAGGGTGCTTTGTGCACTTTATTATTATAATAAATAATTATTGAACTTTTTATCTGTTGTCTGGCGTGGTGTATGAGGGTTTAAGAGAGCGAGACTCCTTTAATCTATCACACCCCACAAGAAGAAATCACACAGAGCAAAATCAGGCGAACGTGAAAGCCAACTGACATCGCCATGTAGGGAGATCAGCTTCCCCAGAAACATCTTCTGCAAAACTTGCAGGGCTCTCCGCGCCATAGGAGCTGTTGCTCCATCCTGTTGAAATGAAACATCCACCAAATCCATTTCTTCCAGCTCTCTAGCCTTTCAATATAGCGTTCTGAAGTGTTAGTGACCGTTGCTCCCTCCTCCAAAAAGTAAGGGCCTACAATGCTAAATTCTGCAATGGTGCACCAAACTGTACCATGCTCACTGTGCATGGGTCTCTGTTGAAGTTCATGAGAGTTTGTTTTAGTCCAATAGTGAAAGTTTTGCTTAGTTACACAATCATTCAAATGGAAATGTGCTTCGTTGCTGCACATAACAATGGCATCTCGATGAACAGTTTACACAATGTTCGCACCCAACTTTCTATGACTCTCCCAGTTTCTCTCATTGTGTTCCTGCACTACCATTATTTTGTATGGATGGAAATTAAGGTCCTCATGCAAAATCCTCCTCAAAGGCGCATTGGAAATGCCTAAGACAGAAGCATGTTTGCGTTCTGAAAGTCTAGGAGACTGCATAATTGATGCCCTTATAGCTTGGATGTTTTCAGATGTTCGTACAGTCCAAGGATGGCCAGGAGATTTACTGTTCAATGTTGTACCCGACTGTCTAAATTTAACCACCCACTAAAGAATTGTTTTCCGATTTGGGACGTCACTGTTAGGAGGAATGCTGAAGTGTGTTCAGAAGGTGTGTTGTGTAGTGATGATGAATTTATTATTTTTGAAGAACACTTTGACGGCAAAAGCACAGTGCACACTGGACCAAGGCATATTGCTGACTGAAACTACAAGGGAACGCCTATCAAAGGACCCCCACCCCAGCCCACTCGGCTGCCTCTACCTCGTGCAGTGACCTTGAGAAGTGTGGTATTTCATTTTCGCTCACCATGTACATACTAAATCCAAACATTCATTGATGAAAGACACATTATATTTATAAATACAATAAATGGTCAATCATAGAGATTACAATACTCTATGAATAGCTACACCAAGATGCTCGAAAGATACGAAAGTACCAAAACTGGCATCTTTACATCTTAACTAGCTCAAGAAAATACTCACTAGACCTCCACCTATTTTACTTTGGCAAACTGAGTGAGCAAAACTGCAATTCGGAGCCTCACTGGGTCACATGTTTTGGGCCTGCACCAAATTAACATCATTTTGTACTAAAATCTTTAAATGCCTTTCAGACGGCCTTGGGGTCACAATCCCTAGTAATCCACTAACAGCTGTGTTTGGTGGGTTCCCAGAGGGGCTTAAAGTGGAGAAGGACAAACAAATTGTAACGGCTTTTACTACACTATTGGCACGCAGACTTATCTTGCTCAACAAGAAGAATCCTAACTCTCCCCTTTTAAGTCAGTGGGTAACTGATGTTATATATTGTTTGAAATTGGAAAAAATCTAATTCTCACTTACAGGATCTGTGCAGAACTTTTTCAAAACCTAGCAGGATCTAATCAATAACATTTTAGAATAAGCTCTTAAAGCACTGAGGAAGCAGATTCTCTCCCCATTTCTTTTTCTTCTCCATTTATCTTTATTCACTTATTAATTCATCTGTTTACTTATATTTACTAGCTTTAAGTTTTACTCTGCTGGCCATGCACTCTTTCTCAGGTGTGGGGGTTGGTTTGTTTTCAATCCTATTTTTGTAAAAGTTGATCTATTTGTAATGAATGTTGTGTGTGATTTCAATAAACTCAAAAAAATTAAAAAAATAGTAATTTGGACGTGCCGCTTCAATAATACTGCACACCATCACTATTAAGCCACATTTCACTTGATGTTAGAAAGTCTATATTTTTATCACTAATAAGATTGTTAATGTAAAATGTCTTGTTGGTTAAAGCTCTCGCATGAAGCAATGCCATACTGAGGGTCTCAGAAGAACAAGCTGCATCGAAGTTTTGCGACGGAAATTAAGTTATCCATGTTTATACCAGTTTGTCCGGGCCTTTTTTCTAATTATGATCAGTGACTTTAGTACTAATATAGCAGACATTCACAGGTAAACCAACTTCAGCACTCTTATATCTTAATAAGAATTTATAACTAACATAACAACTAAAGGTAGGAAGTGTGGTCCCCGGCCGGGACGCCCAGGAGGATGAGAGGAGGTCTTGTGCCTCCTCCAGACCGTGAGGGGGCATCCGTCCTGGTTATGTTGGGGGCCTCGGGTAAAGGGCTTGGAAGCCCAGCCCTGTAGGGACCCGTGGTCACCGCCAGGCAGCACCCTGATGCCGGTATATCCTGTGTGGTCCTGGAGTGAGGACTGGAGGCGGCCAGGAAGAAAGAGAGGCACAGGACTGTGTGGCCTGGACATTTGTGAGTGCACTAATTGTAAATATTGTGAAAATAAACGTGTGTTGGGTGGAACTATGTTGTCCGTCTGTGTGTGTCCGGGCCAGAGTTCACAGTCCTGTGCCTCTCTTTCTCCTGGCCGCCTCCAGTCCTCACTCCAGCTCCGTCTTCTTCCACCCAACTTCCGCCAATGACTCGAGGGAGGCGGCCCCTTTTATAGGAACCTGGATGGGCTCCAGCTGCTTCCCAGCAATCTCCCGTGTGGCGGAAGTGCCGGCTGTGCACCCGGAAGCCGTCCGGTTGTCCCCTGTTGTCTTCCCCCCGGCACTTCCTGGTGTGGCGGAAGTGCTGGGCTCTCGGGATAATCAGGCACTGGGGCGCCGCCTGGCAGTGGCCACGGGTCCCTACAGGGCTGGGCTTCCAAGCCCTCTACCCGAGGCCTCCAGCATAACCAGGACGGATGCCCCCTCATGGTCTGGAGGAGGCACAAGCCCTCCTCTCGTCCTCCTGGGCCACAGAAGTCATGCACAATAGGCCTTAGAGATATTTTCAGAGAGGACCCTGACCCTAAATCTGTTGGGGTGCAGGCCATCATGTCTGTAGAAATATGGTTTCTCCCAATAAAGATCCCAGTTGTCTCTTACCCAAGTCTCTCATCCAGTTTATCAAAGCTAGCAGCAAAGGAACTTAAGTGATGATTCTCGCAGCTGGGTGTCCTGTCCTTCTTGGCTTGAATTAGGGATGCTTCTTCAGAACCTTCGACTGTCGACACTGAATGTCATTAACGCCGGCGTATCCTTATGCTTCATGATTGCTGGGGCTCTCCTCGTAATATCTTGCACTCGTGCACTGGGAAAACAAGAAACAAAAGTTTTGCGATTAAGGAATGAAATACTGAGGTGGCGTACAATTGAATCCCCAATAAAAAGTACATCACCACAGTCTGCCGGTGGGGGAGCGGAGAGGGTCAAAGTGGTTAAGGGTGGCAACACTTACTTGAGACGACAAAGGTGATCTAGACTTGAGCCCCCCTTTGCGATGTTGAAATGCTCAGACTCCATCTTTACCATCTCGAGTAGGAGTGGTGGGTAAAACGAGTGTACGAGTGGCACAGTGCTGGGGTGATATTGCCAAGTCGAGTCACGTTGATCTCAGATGGTCTCTTATAGCAAACGAGCTTTCTGTTCCCTGAGGTGCGTCTATAGCTTACTTGCTTGTAGTGTATACTCCTGTTTGACGTCAGGAATCATGCAATTCACTGAAAAGTAAGAAAAGAAAAAGAAAAGTAAAACTCTTTAATAATCAACTGAGGAATTTCTTTGTAACCTGAATAAAAACAAGGAAAAAGAAAACATTAGTTTGTAAATAAGGTTTATTTGGGGAGGCACTGAGACATATCTGTGGGATAAGAGGACAGTGATGAAGTTCACATACACTAGTTATGGAAAGAATGGAGGGACAGTGAAGCAGAAGGAAGAACTGATTTCAGTCATTTTCAGTTGCTAACCTGTGTCTTGAACTTGGGAGTAACATACAGTGCATCCGGAAATGATTAAATTAATTTTTTTCCTCACAATTCTACACACAACACCCCATAATGACAACGTGAAAAAAGTTTACTTGAGATTTTTGCAAATTTATTAAAAATAAAAAAATTGAGAAATCACATGTACATAAGTATTCACAGCCTTTGCCATGAAGCTCAAAATTGAGCTCAGGTGCATCCTGTTTCCCCTGATCATCCTTGAGATGTTTCTGCAGCTTCATTGGAGTCCACCTCTGGTAAATTCAGTTGACTGGACATGATTTGGAAAGGCACACACCTGTCTATAGAAGGTCCCACAGTTGACAGTTCATGTCAGAGCACAAACTAAGCATGAAGTCAAAGGAATTGTCTGTAGACCTCCGAGACAGGATTGACTCGAGGCACAAATCTAGGGAAGGTTACAGAAAAATTCCTGCTGCTTTGAAGGTCCCAGTGAGCACAGTGGCCTCCATAATCCGTAAGTGGAAGAAGTTCCAAACCACCAGGACTCTTCCTAGAGCTGGCCAGCCATCTAAACTGAATGATCGGGGGAGAAGGGCCTTAGTCAGGGAGGTGACCAAGAACCCGATGGTCACTCTGTCAGAGCTCCAGAGGTCCACTGTGGAGAGAGGAGAACCTTCCAGAAGGACAACCATCTCTGCAGCAATCCACCAATCAGGCCTGTATGGTAGAGTGGCCAGACGGAAGCCACTCCTTAGTAAAAGGCACATGGCAGCCCACCTGGAGTTTGCCAAAAGGCACCTGAAGGAATCTCAGACCATGAGAAATAAAATTCTCTGGTCTGATGAGACAAAGATTGAACTCTTTTTTGTGAATGCCAGGCATCACGTTTGGAGGAAACCAGGCACCGCTCATCACCAGGCCAATACCATCCCTACAGTGAACCATGGTGGTGGCAGCATCATGTTGTGGGGATGTTTTCAGTGGCAGGAACTGGGAGACCAGTCAGGATAAAGGGAAAGATAACTGCAGCAATGTACAGAGACATCCTGGATGAAAACCTGCTCCAGAGCGCTCTTCACCTCAGACTGGGGCGACGGTTCATCTTTCAGCAGGACAACAACGCTAAGCACACAGCCAAGATATCAAAGGAGTGGCTTCGGGACAACTCTGTGAATGTCCTTGAGTGGCCCAGCCAGAGCCCAGATTTGAATCCGATTGAACATCTCTGGAGAGATCTTAAAATGGCTGTGCACCAACACTTCCCATCCAACCTGATGGAGCTTGAGAGGTGCTGCAAAGAGGAATGGACGAAACTGGCCAAGGATAGGTGTGCCAAGCTTGTGGTATCACATTCAAAAAGACTTGAGGCTGTAATTGCTGCCAAAGGTGCATCGACAAAGTATTGAGCAAAGGCTGTGAATACTTATGTACATGTGATTTCTCAGTTTTTTTATTTTTAATAAATTTGCAAAACCTCAAGTAAACTTTTTCACATTGTCATTATGGGGTGTTGTGTGTAGAATTCTGAGGAAAAAAATGAATTTAATCCATTTTGGAATAAGGCTGTAACATAACAAAATGTGGAAAAAGTGATGCGCTGTGAATACTTTCTGGATGCACTGTAAGCATGAATAGCAGAGAAAGGAGGGGTTAGTATGGATTACGGAGCCATGAAAAAAATGATAATTAAATGTATTAACAGAATATCAGGATTACACTAAAATGAAGCTATGAGAAAGCCATGTTAAAGTAATGTGTTTTTAGCAGTTTTTAAAGTGCTCTACTGTATCAGCCTGGTGAATTCCTATTGGCAGGCTATTCCAGATTTTAGGTGCATAACAGCAGAAGGTCGTCTCACCACTTCTTTTAAGTTTTGCTCTTGGAATTCTAAGCAGACACTCATTTGAGGATCTAAGGTTACGATTTGGAATATAAGGTGTCAGACATTCTGATATACTGTATAAGATGGAGCGAGATTATTTAAGGCTTTGTAAACCATAAGCAGTATTTTAAAGTCAATTCTAAATGACACAGGTAACCAGTGTAGTGACATCAAAACTGGAGAAATGTGCTCGGATTTTCTTTTCCTAGTTAAGATTCTAGCAGCTGCATTCTGCACTCATTCTAATCGATTTATGTCCTTTTTTGGGTAGTCCTGAGAGGAGTGCATTACAGTAATCTAGTCAACTAGATACAAAAGCGTGAACTAATTTTTTAGCATCTTGCAAAGTTATAAGAAGTCTAACTTTTGCTATATTTCTTAAGTGAAAAAATGCTGTCCTAGTAATCTGATTAATATGTGAATTAAAATTCAGGTCGGAGTCAATAAATACCCCCAAATTCTTTACCTCATTTTGACTTTTAGTCCTAATAGATCAAGTTTATTTCTAATAATCTCATTTTCTCCATTTCTGCCAATCACTAAGATCTCTGTTTTCTCCTTATTTAGTTTGAGAAAATGACTACTCATCCACTCAGAAACACAAACAAGACATTAGGGGTCAGTGAACCAAGAGAGTTGGGGTCATCAGGTGCTATTGATAAATACAGCTGTGTGTCATCAGCATAGCTGTGGTAGCTCACGTTATGCCTTGAGATAATCTGACCTGATGGAAGCATGGAGATCAAAAAGAGCAGCAGACCCAGGGTAGTTTGTGGGACACCATACGGAAACAGAATGAGACCTCCTGTCTGATCTCTGAGCTACATTACCAATCTACTGCACCTCCTTTGCACCTTTCCCTTCCTTACATGTGGTGAGACGAGCAGGAATAAAAAACTGAGTGTATAAAGAGGAGTTTAGAGAGGAAGGGCTTGAAATTCAGTGACATTTTAAATTTAATTTTGCTGCATATTCACTAACGCATAAGGCAGAATAAAATGAGTACTTTATTAATATAACTTAACTTTTCCTGAGAAACGTGAAACAAATGTGAATTTCAGTAACTTCAATGTAAACTGTTTTTGTGATTTTCTGCCCTACAGTCAAGATGGGGAGATTGTCCTGACCCAGACACCTACAGAGCAGTCGGCCTTTCCTGGACAAATCTGCTGTGTCAGACCAGCAGTGCCCTTGGATTTCAGAATCTCTGGAGGGACACGCAGCACAGCCTGGCCTGGCCTGGCACCATCAGAGGACTGCTGAGGCACCTAATCTCCTAATTCACTTGGACACCTCACTTTAGTTGGAATGGAGCAGGGACAAAGATTGCACTCACCATAAGAGTGAAGGTTCTGGACATTACAGCTGTCAGCAGTCCACGGAGACTCCTCTGATATGGCACATGAAGTGAAGTGAAGTGAAGTGATAAAAATAGATGGCTGGACAGCATATGCTGGGGCTTTTAATGGGGCTCATTTCTATTTCAGCTTCTCTTTACATAAGTGAATACTATACTAACAACTGATGCATTACTACCACCTTGTGGCCACATCTAGCATTGCATGTAGAGATTATGAACTAAAGGACCTCTGGCTTTGTGCCGTTAAATCCACTTTAAGATATGAAAAGTAAAGTCTCTTAAATCTTCTTCTTATACCTTGTTCATCCCACCCTGGTCCTACTCTCATAATCTCTCACCCCACTCTATGGCGTCTCATGAACTTAGCAGGTGTGTCCTGTCCACTTTAGCTTCTTCACACTTCTGTGATTTGCATGATGGCGCCGACTCACTGCTCTGGCTGTTAAGAGACTAAAGACTCACCGGTGTGTGACAGAGTGGATGACACTCCACTCCTAGTAAAATGAAGTCACTGGACACACTGGCCATGGTGCCACTCGCCACCTGCTCGCTAGGTACAATGACCTTCATTCGGTATTGAATAGTCACCTAGCTATGCTATTGGTCAATGATGTGCGGCATCATAAATTAAGTAAACAGTAAAATGAAAAACAGAACAAGACAGGCAAATAAGAGAGACCATTTAGTCCATTAAGCTAAATTAGTTGGCTATTGGTGTCGCAGAATTCTAAGTAGTTTGGTAAAATTTTTGAACAGTTTCTCTTAAAAAATGAAAAACTTTAAAATAAAAAAAATGAGTTAATTGCCTTTTTCAGCCACTACTCTACTCATTCTCTTTACAATACAATACAATACAGTTTATTTTTGTATAGCCCAAAATCACACAAGAAGTGCCGCAATGGGCTTTAACAGGCCTTGCCTCTTGACAGCCCCCCAGCCTTGACTCTCTAAGAAGACAAGGAACAACTCCCCAAAAAACCCCTGTAGGGAAAAAAAATTGGAAGAAACCTTGGGAAAGGCAGTTCAAAGAGAGACCCCTTTCCAGGTAGGTTGGGTGTGCAGTGGGTGTCAAAAGAAGGGGGTCAATACAATACAATACAATACAATACAATACAACACAACAAACAGAACAAATCCTCAATACAGTATACAAATAAAAATTTTAGAAGTACGGAGCAGAATTTAACAGTAGATGATATCACATAATATGAATTGGATTTGTTTAGAGTCCTGGAGACCTCAGCCATCAAGCTGCCTCCCACATTTGGCCATTCCATAGCTGAAACAGCCAATCCGATGAAAGGAACCCTCTTTCCCATGATTCCTGTGATCCTCCATCAAGGGATTACTTTACCTTAGGCAGGCAAATCAACTTGGCAGGTGGGCAGTGGCACCAAGTGCCACATTTGAGTACCGAGAAGAGAAACAGAGCAGGTGAGGGTTAGTATCCAATTATAACCATCATGTTACTTATGTTTTAGTGCTAATGACTAGCAACAGAGATGCAGTATGTACAGTTAATCCGCAGCTCTAGTCAGGATATGCTAAACTAAAGTAATGAGTCTTCAGCCGGGATTTAATTCTTTCATTTGTCTTCTCTGCAGGCTCCAGTGGTCAGGTCACACTGACTCAGTCTCAGTGACCATCAAATGCCAAACCGGCAGCTCTGTTTACAGCTTCCATTGGAAGGTAGATATGCTAGACTGGGTACAACTGAGATGTGGAGCACCTCCTAGCTGTATCATCTATGATGGTGTCCATCGAGTGCCTGAAAAACCAAGTCGCTTCAGTGGCAGTGGAAGTGTATTCAAACTGACTATCAGTGGACTCCAACCTGAAAGTGCCGGCTATTACTACTGTGCACAACACTGTAATTACCCATACAGAGTGACAGAGAGCTGAACAAAAACCACAGCTCAGTGACCCCCTGCAGTGTTGCTGATGCCAAGACAGGCTGTGTTGTTGTCTATAATGAGGAGTTACTGAAGGGTGAACACGAGACCCGCCTTGACCTGTTGGCCATGCTCAACCGTGGACCGTGAGCCAAACACGTAGCAAAAGAAATCTTTCAGTCCTAGAAATTTTGTTATAAAAAGGTTTAGTGAAATTTCAGAGCAAACAATCCACACAAGAATAGAGCAAAGTTGTTACACACATAGAATGAAAGGCAAAAAAAGATCAAATGTTTCTTCTTGTTAAACGTCAATTGTTTCTACAATTAAGGTTGATTTATTTCTCTATGCTTTACTTTACATTCAGTACGTTTTAAACGTACGGCTCTGCACATAACACTAAGCACGTTAAGGCCCGGTTTGAAACTGTGTACCCTCCATGCCTTACTCACAGTAAGGCAGGTCACTGAGGCTAATCGGCAATCAGAGGGGGGCAATAAGAAACAATTAGAATACAGTATACCAATTCAATTCAGCTTGTGGGGGTTATAAGAACCTTCCATATACTATGCAAACATTTAATATAACTAAGAAAATACTTCTATCAACTTAAAATGACCTAAATAAATAGCAAATGGTTCTTACAGTTATAAAAGAAGAAGAAGAAGAAGAAGGTTAAGTAATCATTGAAGATGCATTGCTACAAGGAGATACTGCAAGAGCTACCTGAAATCGTGAACTACACATTTGTCCTCTTGATGGTATTCAATAGTGGCAAATAAGGGCATGTGCATTGTTATTGTCAGAGACCTTGTGTATCTACAGCAGGTACCTCAGGGTCAAAAACGTTTCACCTCTTAACCTGTATGCTTCACCTGAACGCGGTCAAGATGGCTAAGTTAGCCCTCGCTTGCAAACAGGATCCAACTGCGAGCTCTTATCAGACACAACCATCTTGTGCCAGTCTCAGCTGCCATGGATATCTCCACTGTGGTTATCTTCAGGGATTTGGATTCCAAAACGATCTTCTGTAAGAAATATTACACTGATGTTGCTGTGAAGCCACGGCAGCTGACTTCGATGGGGAATTAGAATGCATGCGCATCTTCTGACTAGAACTTCATTGATCAAATCCTGGTACTTGGCCTTCTTGAATTGGTGAGAGGTGACTGTCCTGTCCTCCCAGGGTACAGTTAGTCTTACCACCATGATAGTTTTCATACCCCTGGAAGAAGAAGAAGAAGAACAAGAAGAGGGATAATATATAAGATAGGATGTTGCACTAAGCTCACATCATTGATGAACACTTTACGACAACATCAAGAGTAATACAGTAACGAGCACTGAGATGAAAAGACCAAGACATACACACTGAATAAGAGCAAAGACAGAAAAAGGCACAAATATTTCATAAAATTCGGGGCAGTACTTGAGAAATGGTTGGTTGTTTCAAACACAAATCATCAAAATTGTTAGGCTACATTTTCCTTGCACCCAAAAAGTGTAACTTTACCGAAACATTCATTTCAGCCAAACGGAACATGACTACTCAGCATCGATGGATCAATCATGCAACATACAAGATCTGTTATGAATATTGTTCCATCTCTGTCATATCAATATCTTTTTTATGAGTTCATTATTATCCAGTGCTTCTTAAAACATTCCGTCTTTGCTGATCTCTGCCTGAACGCCATCTTCTGGCAGGTCCTAGTGGGCTAGGACTGCTCATGAGCTCTCCTCAATCCTGCTGAAGTTAGGAGCACAGGTTGAGTATCCCTAATTCAAAATTCATGGGACCAGAGTTTGTGTAGTTTTGTATTTTAATATTTGCACATGCATAATAAGATATTTTGGGGACACCCTTGATCAAGAAGGTAAATAAATAATAATAATAATACTTTACATTTATATAGCACTTTTCTCACTACTCAAAGCGCTTCACCCACTACCAATATGCAGCATCCACCTGGATGATGCGATGGTAGCCATTTTGCACCAGTGAGCTCACCACACATTAGCTATTGGGTGATGAAGTGGTGAGAGAGAGAGATAGCCAGTTAGAGAGAGGGGATGAGTAGGGGGACAGAATGACTAGGCTGTGGTGGGTAATTTAGCCAGGACATTGGGATACACCCAACTCTTTACGAAGGATGCCCAGGGATATGACCACAGAGAGTCAGGACTTTGATTTTAAGTCTCATCCAAAGGGTGGCACCATTTCTACAGCACAGAGTCCCCTGTCACTACACTGGGATCCACGTTCAGACCACTGGGTAAGTGCCCCCTCTGCTGGCTGGCCTCACCAACACCTCTTCCAGCAGTAAGCCAAACTTTTCCTATATGGTCTCCCATCCGAGTACTGACCGGGCCTGAACTCACCTAGTTTTAGGTGGATGACCGCCTCTGATGTGCAGGTGGTATGCAGCCAAACCAGCTAAATGATGACTTGTAACAATTTATTTTAGCAAGCTGTTATTATAATATACGGTGGCGCAGTGGTAGCACTGCTGCCTCGCAGTTAGGAGACCCAGGTTCGCTTCCCGGGTCCTCCCTGCGTGGAGTTTGCATGTTCTCCTCGTGTCTGCGTGGGTTTCTTCCCACAGTCCAAAGACGTGCAGGTTAGGTGGATTGGCGATTCTAAATTGGCCCTAATGTGTGTTTTTTGTGTGTCCTGCAGTGGGTTGGAACCCTACCCAGGATTGGTTTCTACCTTGTGCCCTGTGTTGGCTGGGATTGGCTCCAGCAGACCCCCATGACCCTGTGTTCGGAATCAGCAGGTTGGAAAATGGATGGATGGTTATTATAATATGCCCTGATAAGATAAACATGATAAACCTCAGAAGTGTGGAATATAATGTACAGAATGCATTTTAGTTCCCTTTTAAGAGACCCACGGCTGAATTTGCACTGAAGATTATTTAGTTTTTTGTCAGTTTATATCGGCTTCCTTGTGTCAGGAATATCTCAGCCAAACTTCACTCTGTCACTCCCACTGTGCTGGAATACATTATCTGACTGATGAGGCACTACAAGCACTACATACAATCACTATAATGTGTTTGCTAACCTAAAAGGGGCCACAGTATCCAGTTTTCCTAACGTAATCAGAGCATTTTACGGAACTCATACTGCAATAAGGCCATCTTCTGTTAACTGTAAGCAGTGACATTCCATTAACACCTAAGTCATCTGCTGTTTTAATGATGCTGAGCAACACTTCTGAACTGCTGCACTGGTGTTATCATTTTGCTTCACACACACACACACACATTTTAATATTTTTAAGTTGGCTCTATTTCCCCTTTTTGCCTCCACTCCTCCTTCTTCAAACCCTCTCAATCCTCACTCATCCCACCAATCTTGAAAGACTGTCGTGGCTCCTCATGAACTTAGCAGATGTGTCCTGTCCACATTGACCTCTTTATACTTCTGATCTTCTCTCAGGTTGATTTGCATGATGGTGCCGCCTCACTGCTCACACAGTTTAAGAGACTAAAGACTCACCAGCGTGTGACAGAGCAGCCGACACTCCCAAGAAAATGAAGGCACTGGACACACTGACTGCAGTGCTCCTTATCACCTTCATGCTCGGTAAGATGGGCTGGGGCTTCTCAATTGGCCTTCATTGGGTACAGAAGAGCCTGTTGTCATGCTATTGGTCAATGTGTGGAGCATCAGATTAATAAGTGAAGTGATAATAGTGTCATTAACAATAAAATGATGAAACTGAACAAGATGGTCAAATGAGAGGAGTCATTGAGTTCACTAGGCTTAATTATTTGGCTACTGGTGTTAATGAATCCGAATGGTTTGGTAAATTCATTTTTTAAGTTTCCTTTATAAAAAGTAAGAAACAGAAAATGAAAATGAGATGATTGCCTTCTTTTCACACAGCGCTGTTCTCATTCCCTTTTCATTTGTCTTCTCTGCAGGCTCCAGTGCTCAGATCACCCTGACTCAGTCTCAGTCAGTAGTGTCTGGCCAGTCTGGAGAGACGGTGACCATCAAATGCCAGACCAGCAGCTCTGTTTACAGCTCTAATTATAAAGTGGACATTCTAGACTGGGTTCAGCAGAGATCTGGAGTGCCTTCTAAGAGTATCATCTACGATGGTGTCCGTCGGGTGTCTGGGGTGCCAAGTCGCTTCAGTGGCATTGGAGAAGGGACTGAATTCACACTGACCATCACTGGAGTCCAGCCTGAAGATGCTGGATATTACTACTGCGTACAGTACTTTACTGCACCATACACAGTGACAAAGAGCTGAACAAAAACCTCTCCTTGGCACCCACCTGCAGTGCTGCTTCTATCATTACAGGCCGTGCTTTGATGAGGAGTTAAAACAAGAGACTGACGACTGAAAGAGGAATTGCTGAGTTTATGTTCTTGATACCATAAACTAGCAGTATTGGACATCAATGGTTCACCTAATTTCAAACTCCATTTGGTTGGCTCTCTAAGTAAATGAAGGATGTTGCCCTGAGGGCTTGTAGAGGGGGGTACGCTCTGTAATGGGCGGCCGGGTTCCATGCCCAGTCGGGACGCCCCTGCTGCATATGTTCCAGGTACCTCCTCCAAGAAGCTTGGTGGCAGCCTCCCTGGGTGACGCTGGTGCCTCAGTTTCCCGCAGGACTCCATGGGAGATCTGGATCTGAGGTGGCTACCAGGGGGTGCTGCAAGGATCCCGGAGCCTTTGTGGACACCTCTACAGTCCCGTCCGGAAGTGCAATTAGCAACAGGTGATCAAGCACCTGGAGCACTTCCAGGTGGACTATAAAAAAGGCCAGCATCCACCACTCAGGAGCCAGAATCGGGAGGAAGAGGACGAGGTTGCCTGGGAGGAGTGGAGAAGTGTTTTATGTTGCCTTTAGTGCTTTATTTGGGGCTGTGTTGTGGCCGGAGGGATTACGGGGAAGACGTGCCCTCCAGCTGAAGAAAAATAAAAATTATTTATTTTTATATGTGCCTCCGGGTGAATCTGTGTCGGGTCGGGAGCAATACAGCGCCTTTTATTACAGCTCTATATCCCTGACACCAAATTTAACCTGTCCGCCATCAGATGTCTTGTTCCTCTTTGCCCTGCCAAGGTTTTCATTTGACACAATTAGCCAAGGGAGTGTTGGAGGACAACAGATGACAAAACATCCAATGATGTAAAATCACACTTGCCTTGCAGATGTTCACCAAGCAGACTTTGATTATGGGATGGCAGGAGGTCTAGGTCATATTCTACAGATGAAACACATAATTAAAAACTTTCATCTAACATGCCCCCAGATTGATGGCCTTTGGTTGTAACCTGCTAAATCTGTTGCCCAACAGTAGGGGGTTTGCCAGCTATATTCTATGTAGCGTGTCACTCATGCGTGTCAGGGGGTCACCTGTAGCACCACCTGTTTCAGCCTCCACACCTCAAGGAAAAACACTCACTAAGGGCAATCGACTCTTCCCATACTGAAAGAATTCCTATAAAGCTGCGTTATTCCATCTAACCTTGACCCAAACTAACTGGAGAGAAGAAACTCCAGGAGAAAGAAGGACCCCCTCAGACGAGTGATGATTACATTAACAGAAAGGCAACTGCCTGCGTTTTCTGTTGGTATTACCATTGCACGTTATTTTATTTGCTGATTAGAAGAACTAAATGGGACAACCAAGTTGGAGTCCCGACATTTTTTCCCTGAACCAGGCTTCACTACTGTTCAACCACAAGCATCTTACTATAGGCACCATCCCAAGTAGTTTTACAAATGCACTCATTTATGTTTATATCACCAGACCTGCAGTGTGCCTCGTCTTTGATTCATTTTACAAACAAACAGATGCCTGAGATCACTTAAGGACTGGCCATGTCTAACACATGCAGAAGGTCCTGAGATCGTTTGTCATCGTTGGCCCTATTGTTGACGATGATTTTTGTGAGTTGGTGTAAATGTCCCTTTACAAATGACAGACCACAGAGAGCATCAAGGCCCTCAATTGACTCAACAGTACAGTAATCCCTCGCTGTATCGCGCTTCAACTTTCACGGCTTCACTCTATCGCAGATTTTATATGTAAGCATATCTAAATATATATCAAGGATTTTTCGCTGGTTTGCAGATTTCTGAGGAAAATGGGTCTTTTTACTTCTGGTACATGCTTCCTCAGTTGGTTTGCCCAGTTGATTTCATACAAGGAACACTATTGGCGGATGGCTGAGAAGCTACCCAATCAGAGCACGCGGTTAAGTTCCTGGGTGCTGATTGGCCCAGCGACGGAGAGCAGCATTCAATTCCGCTTTTCGTTAGCCAGCATCTCATCTCATTCATTTAACATCAACGTGTTTCGCTGTGTATTTATCTTGTATTTATCTTTGAGCGTAGTCAAGCCCTTCATTATCTCTCCAAAACGATCTGCTCCTGCTACTGCTCCGGGGGCTGCAATCTGGGGGGGCTGCCCTCTAGTGCTCTGGAGGAGATAGATAATATCCTGAATAAGCTCTCTCCTGGGTCATTCTACTATCGACCCGTACGATCTGCTCCTGCTACTGCTCCGGGGCTGTGCCCAAACGCCAACAGAAGATGCTAACAATTGTCGTAAAGGTAAAAGTTTTGGACATGTACTTAGTACACGTACGTATGTTTAGTGCAACTCTACACACATTTTATACAATTTTTTTTGCATTGCATGCATTTATTGCTGGTGGTCTGTCTATCGTAGTGGCTGTAACATATGTGACAACGTATTGGAGACGCTTGATATCTTTAAAATAACATTTAGGTTTTATTTATATTTACATGTTGTAGATTTTTCATTTACTTTTATATTACCTAATCAAATACAATGTGTTGTGACAGATAGGGCTCGCTATTATCCCCTTGAACCCTCAGACCTCACATCAGACACCAGGTAAAAGTCCAAGAAATGAATTTATTATTATAATAATGTGCACAAAGCACCTACACCTCCACAATACTCATAAATCACAAGAATAACCGATAATTACATTAACACAATTACAATGAATCCTCCACTCCACCCAGCAGCTTCATTACACTTCCTCCCAACTCCAACTCGCCTGCTGGAATCTCCCACAGTACTTTTATAGTCCATGACCCGGAAGTGCTTCTATCCCTCAGTCCATGTGATTTCACAGCACTTCCAGGTCAGATGAAAACTCCTTCTTTTCTTCAGCCCGGAAGTACGTCATTTATTCCATCCCTGTGACCGGGAAGTACTTCCGGGCTATACGGAAAATACAAGTCCCTGAGCCTCCCTGCAGCGTTCCCTGGTGGACCCCCTGTTATCCAGCAGGGCTGTGAATTAAAATTCCAAGGTCCATGATGCCCTGCTGGAATTTGTGGCACCTCCATGTTGCAGGGAGGGCTCCATCTGGTGGCTTGGGGGTATTGGCTGGGATAAACTGCTGGACATATATCACACTGTTTAAAACTGTATTACATATTAATTAAAACTCCTCTATGATATACGATACGTATGTTTGTGCATAGTATATAAACAGTGTGTTTACATACATAATTTCAACGAATCTTACCTAGTATCTAAGAGAATGTAAAGGGTTTATGCTGTATAACTGTGCGGGAAATTTTATAAGAGTGTCGGAGAGTTTGTAAGGGCTTAAAATATATATAAATAACCACACGAACATATGGTTTTTACTTTGTGGATTTTCACCTTTAGATGGGGGTTCTGGAACACAACCCCTGCAATCGAGGAGGGATCACTGTACATCGAACTCAAATGTACCACTTGGCCAATGGTGGACATAGACATCAATGTCCTTAGGAACCCATCTCAGAGCTTTGAGTGTGACCCTTTGTGTTCTATCAGGGTTGTCATTTGTGTCTGAGTAGGTGGAAATCAGATGATATCTTCAGACTCTGATTGACAAACCTTAATGTGTGTGCATGTTCTACTCTGAGCTTACTGTATTAAACATTTTTTAATTCTTTTATCCACTTTATTCAATTTAAGTTCATTGTGGTATTCAGATTCCACGCTGCGTCACTTCATTGGAACTGCAGTCACCATCTGTACCATTGATGAAGCATTGCAGTATTTTACTGAAAATATCATAAAGTACGGAGATTGCGCAGTTCATAATTATATTGTGATTTATTTGCATGAAAGGTGTAAATGTTGGTTTTGATGTAATTTGTTGTTTTTGGTCAGTGGCAAAAGCTCTGTAAGTCATTGATCATTTGTGGCATTAGAAAGTATAGGGGCTGTGAATACCACTATGGGATGTGTGTAAAAATAGAGGGAGGCGGCACAGAGAGAGGCGTTGGCCATGCATGTGTGAAGAGGAAGAAGTTTCTTCTCCTTGACTAGAGGAGATCAGGTAAGGTAGAAACCATAAAGGAAAAAAAATATAAAGCCTGTCTTTATGTTAAATCTCTGAAGGCCATTCATCATTCACAATTTCTTTACATTCAGGCCAGTAAATAATAGCAAACCATTTTACTCAAGTTATACTGTATATTGTAATGTCAGACCCCAGAATGTATGCTTACAAAGAGCAGAAGGGAGAAAGATAATTCCTTGTTTGGGCAAACTTTAGGAAGTCCTTAATAGCAAATACTTAGTAGGATGTTGTTGAATTCCCACCCACATTTTAGGGCAATGAAATTTCAAACTTCCTTGCTACCACTGTAAGACATGAGAAGTAGTTATGAAATGTCCTCTACCTGCTCCCGGAGGGGAGTAGGAGTTCATGGTTGAGAATGAATGACATTACGAATTTTATGGAACCACAAGCCACAAAATGGCACTCACGATTGCGTTTTGTCATTCCCTTGAAAATCACAATGATCGTCTGTGGTTTTCAAATACTAATGCTAAGGTTTAACACAATAATAATTAATAGCAATACTAATATTCAAAGTTATAGAAAAAGAAGAGGGAGAAGATAAAAAAGTAGGATGCTTCACTAAGCTCATATTATTGTTCACCACTTTGTAACAACATCAAGAATGATACAGCAACAAGCACCGAGAAGAAACAACCAAAACATACTGTGGTGGACAGCTGGGTCCCATACCCAGCCGGGACACCCCTTCTGTACTGTATATGTTCCGGGAGAGCAGACATTAGGTGCACAGTACTTTCCCCAGAACACTTGGTGTCAGCCCCCAAGTGACTGTGGTGCATCAGATACCCACAGGGCTCCATGGGAGATGGAGTTCTCCACAGCCCTGTTGGGATCGAGGGTGGCCACCAGGGGACACTGCAAGGGTTCCTGGGCCCGTCTGGGCTGTAGTTCAGCCACACCCGGAGGTGCAATCAGAGGCAGGTGGTCAAGCACCTGAAGCCCTTCTGGGTGGGCTATAAAAGGAGCCAGCAGCAACCACTCCAGAAGCCAGAGTCAGGAGGAGGAGAACGAGAACGGTTGCTGAGAGGAGTGGTGGTGGAGACCAGTGTGTTTTGTTTTATTTAGTGTGTGCTGTTAGGATTGTGCTGTGCTTGTGGGACACGGGGAAGATGTGCCCCACAGATGAAGAAATATAAAAGTTTATTGGCTTTCAAATGTGCCTCCGGTGTCAGTCTGTGTTGGGTCGGCACCTATATAGCACCTTTGTTACAATACACACTGAATGAGAGCAAAGCCAGATAAAAGGCATATTTATTTAATAATAATTGATTTACAGCCACATTTTCAGAAGAATCACCTTCTCACTGTTAAGGCTGTCCACAGGAAATGCCTCTTAACCTTCACCCTGACCCTAACCCTAACTCACAGTTAAACTGAATCTAGTGATGGCAACTTGAGCTGTTCCTGAAGTCGTGTTCACTCTGCCAGTGTTCCATTCGGGTGCCTTTTTCTGTGATCCCACCTTATCTTCTGCAAGGTTTTATTTATCTAAGACCCTAGGAGTCTGTGCCTACATGTGAAGAACAAATGTTCCAGGGGTTTGTGAGATGCAGAGCTCAGCATACCTGTGTTACCTTTTGCCGTGAATAACCCATCCAGCCCTGCGTATCATCAGGGTAACATCCCGGCTGCTACAGTTTCCTACAGTACAGATTGAATCGATGACTACCTGTGTGTTGATACTGAAATTTCACTTGTGACTTACGTATGTGCGATCCTCCACAATGAATGCAGCTTGTTTTAGCATTACCTCATGTGGTACACACACACTCACATTTTAATATTTTTAAGTTGGCTCTATTTTCCCTTTTTGCCTCCACTCCTCTTTCTTCAAATCCTCTCAATCCTCGCTCATCCCACCACTCTTGATAGACTGTCATGGCTCCTCATGATCTTAGCAAGTGTATCCTTTCCACATTGACCTCTTTATACTTCTGATCTTCTCTCAAGTTGATTTACATGAAGGATCCGCCTCACTGCTCAGACAGTTTAAGAGACTAAAGGCACACCGGCATGTGACAGAGCAGCCGACACTCCTAAGAAAATGAAGACAATGAACACACTGACTGTGGTGCTGCTTATCACCTTCACGTTTGGTAAGAGGGCCTTGGGCTTCTCAATTGGCCTTCATTGGGTACAGAAGAGCCTGTTGTCATGCTATTGGTCAATGTGTGGATTATCAGATTAATAAGTAAAGTGATAAGTGTCATAATCAATAAAATTGTAAAATAGAACAAGATGGACAAAAGAGAGCGGCCATTTAGGTTATTAGGCTTCATTACATGGCTACTGCTGTTGCAGAATTCTAAATGGATTGGAAAATTAATTTTTTTAACTGTTTCCCTTATAAAAAGTAAGAAACAGAAAATGAAAATGAGATGATTGCCTTCTTTTCAGCCAGTGCTATTCTCATTCCCTTTTCATTTGTCTTCTCTTCAGGCTCCAGTGCTCAGATCACCACGACTCAGCCTCAGTCAGTTGTGTCTGGCCAGTCTGGAGAGATGGTGACCATCAAATGCCAGACCAGCAGCTCTGTTTACAGCTCCAATTATAAAGTGGACATTGTAGACTGGGTTTGGCTGAGATCTGGAGCACCTCCTAGGCCTGTTATCTATGATGTTGTCCATCGACTGTCTGGGGTGCCAAGTCGCTTCAGTGGCAGTGGAGGAGGCACTGAATTCACACTGACTATCACTGGAGTCCAGCCTGAAGATGCCGGCTATTACTACTGCATGCAACACCATACTGCACCATACACATTGACAGAGAGCTGAACAAAAACCTCAACTCAGTGCCCACCTGCAGTGCTGCTTTTGCCATTACAGGCCGTGCTTTGATGAGAAGTTACTTAAGGGTGAACAAGAGACTGACGACTGAAAGAGGAATTGCTGAGTTTATGTTTTTGATACCTTAAACCAGTGGGTTTGGACACCAATGGCTCATCTGATTTCAAACTCCATTTGGTCAGGTCTCTGAGTAAATTAAGGAGGCCGCCTCAGAGTTTGCTGGGGAGGGATGCGCTCTAAATTCTTGACACCGAATTTAACCTGTCGGCCATCAGATGCCTTATTCCTCTTTGCCCTGCTGAGGTTTACATTTGAAACACTTACTCAAGGGAGTGTTAGAGAAAAATCAAAGACAAAAAAAAACTAAAATCATACATGCCTTTATGGTTTGGGATGGCAGGTGGTCTAGGTCATATTCTACCTTTGAAACCCACAATTTGAGATTTTGACTTTACATTCCCCCAGACCTCTTAAGCATGTCACAGTGTAGTGGTTTTGTAATCTATATGTTATAAAGTGTCTTTCAGTAATGAATACCACCCAAGATAGCTTTGCTTGTGTATTGATTTGTGTTTATTTCACAAAGGTTGCTGTCTGCTCTGGAATACCGGGTTTCTCCAGCCATCCTAACCCTAACACAGATGGGCAAAGACACAAGTCTACCGCTCAGTACACATTTATTTTGGGGGGAAGACGAGTTTGTCTCATTCCCCACAGTACTGCACAGCTCAAGCACCAAGCAGCACAATACGCAGTCCTTTTTTTCTCTTGTCTCTCTACCTCCTCCACTTTTCTTCGTAAGCTTTGTCCACCCTCCTCTTCCCAACTCTGGCTCTCTGAGTAGTGGTGGCTGGCTCCTTTTATAGGACGTTCAGAAGCCCTCCTGGGGCATCATGCAAAACTCTGTGCGAAGAATTCACATTATAGCATGGCGTACGGACAAAAGCGGAAATGTGCGTGCGCACAAAAAAATCCAGATGCATAAATCTGTGCGAATGCCAACTTCCACGTTCTTCCGCTACATAAATCCCGATCAGCGAGAAAAGTAACATATGTGCACGCGCCTGTTGTCCCGCCCCGTCTCCTCCCAGAATTATGCCTCTTTGAATATGCAAATCAATATAAATAGCCCTTAAGATCAGCGTTCTTTGAAAAGGCAATGGCAAAAGCACGGGGGAAATAGAAGAATTTCAGCGAATAACAGATGGAGGCAAGGAAAAAAGTACTATTTGTTGGTTTAATCAGTGGTATAAACAGCAAAAGGAAGTTGATCGAGTAACACAGTGTCGGAGAAACTCAAAAGCTCAAGTTCACAAAGTCACCTGAAGTAAAACAGAAGTTGTCAGATATCAAAGTCGCCATGAAAAGGCGAGTCGTAGCCCACCGTCTGAGTGTGATATGAAAGCTTACTAGGGTACAGAGTCAAAAAATAGGCACACAGTGGGGAAAAAGCTCAAAATTTCAATTTTAATCTTGAAATTTCCACTTTAATAACGTCGTTTATTTTGTCATTAAAGTAGAACATCATAAACTTAATCTTAAAATCATTTAATTTCACAAATCACATCGTAACTAAAGTAGCACATTAAATGCTTTGTTTTGTATTTGATCTTCTATGTGCACTATATGTGTGAATCACTACGTGTTTCTGAGCGTTCTCTTCCGCTGACAGGATACAGAATTCCTCCAGATCTGCTGGAGCCAATCCCAGCCAACACAGGCTGCAAGGCAGGAAGCAAACCCCAGACAAGGAGCGTGCACACAGACACACCAAGCACACACTAGGGACAATTTAGAATCGCCAATTCACATAACCAGCATGTCTTTGGACTGTGGGAGGAAACCCATGAAGACACGGGGAGAACATGTAAACTCCACGCAGGAAGGACCCGTGAAGCAAACCCAGGTCTCCTTACCGCGAGGCAGCAGCGCTACCACTGCGCCACCATGCTGCCCATACTGAGCTGTATACTTGATATCATTTTCATGATGAAAGGAGTTAAAGCATTTTATTAAACATTGGAAAACGGTGGCGCAGTGATAGTGATGAGCTGGCACCCCGTCCAGACATTGAGAAACAAAATAGGTGAGAGTTAATATCCAATTATAACTATCATGTTACTTATGTTTTTGTGCTAATGACTAACAACAGAGATGTGGTCTTTATAATTAATCAGCAGCTCTAGTCAGGATATGCTAAACCGAAGTAGTGAGTCTTCAGCCAGGATTTAAAAGCTGAGACCAAAGGGGCATCTCTTATAGTAGCACGGAGACCTTTCCATGGTTTAGGGGCCCTGTAACTAAAAGCTTGACCTCATAAGCAGACTGGCATCTTGAGATCTTAAAGTGTGCTCTGGTTTGTAAGTCATGATAATTTCAGACAAGTAAGTCAGACCTTGGCCATTATGGGTTAAAAGGAGGATTTTTGAAATCTGCCCTAAACTTAACCGGGAGCCAGTGTAAGAATTTAAGAAATGGAGTTACTGTATGTGTTTGTATTTTCTTGTTCTTGTAATAATTCTTGTAGAAGCATTTTATCTGTGTTTAAAGACAAGTAGTTATCCTCCATCCACTCCTTTATTTCACTAACACAACTAATTAAAGACAACATCGGAGAAACTTCATTTGATCTAAATGAAAGGTATAACTGGGTGTCATCAGCATATGAGTGAAAATTAACATGATGTTTCCTAATGAGAGATCCCAGTGGAAGCATGTAAAGTGAAAACAGTAAAGGTCCCAGTACTGAGCCCTGAGGGACACCATATCTCACTTCTGTGTATAATGATGATACACCTTGGTCTTTAGATGCTTTATTTTAAGTAACTTGGCAGTCTCCTTGAACGTCTCCGAGGTAAAAGGCATTCATTGGTCCGTCAGGACTTCCTTAGTGATGCCAACACGCACAAAGACAACTAATAATTCCCATGCGATGGGTTTAGAAGTAGCTTAGTGCAACAGAACAGCTTCCGGGTATTTGGTAGCATAATCCACGAGGACTAAAATGTACTTGTGTCCTTGGCCTGAGGGCTCTAGGGTTCCAACTAAATTGACCCCAAATCTGTGGAAGGGAACATCAATTAGGGGAATATAAAGGAGAGGAGCATGGTCCTTCCTAGGAATTTGTCGCAACCAGGGGTTTAGCACCAACCAACTGCATTTCTCCTCGCTTCAAAATGGATTGCTTGCCCGCACCTCCGCGGACACCAGCGCGAGCTCCAAGTTGTAGATGGGGTGGGGGGCTACGTTTCGGAGCATACCCCAGCTGAGCTTGATTAAGGAACCGTTCTGCTACCCCAGGTTGCGAGGCCGTCCTCTGTGCCTCAATGAGGTTCATTAGACCTTTCAGATTGATAAAGTCTTTACCCCAGACCAGCTGGGCGAAGCCGAAGGGTAGTGCCTCTAGGAGCAGGTAACAAGTCACCTGCTCCACTATTTGGTAGGGCGTGTTTTCCCCTGGCCGTAACCAGCGCCCTACTGCAGCCCATAAAGACCAGGTCTGTTTGTGGGTGAGCCACTCTGGGTCGAGTATCCACTGTCTTATTTTCTTCACCTGCCAGTCTGGGGCACCCCTGGGTGGAACTCGGATTCTGCCTTCACAGGGAGACGGGACCTCTTCCCCAGGAGAGTATATTAAGCCCCCTTCACATCCCCCTGTCAGGGCAACCCAAGTCTGTGAGCCGTCCCGCACACCTCCTGGCCTGCCAGAGTTGTCTAGTCAAGTGTGTCAGGAGCGGAGCCCGCACCGGGTCCTCCCGAATCACAGGACACCCTCCCCACCTGGGTACGCTCCCACCTGGGTTTGTTGCAGGTCCTGTCCCCTTCTCTTCCAGGATCCAACAATCCTGCCGGCTACACCAATGTCACAAACTCCACTCTGAGTCAATACAAGGTTTGGGGCAGCCACCCGTATATTTGGTATCCTGGCTGCGAAGTTGCAAAAGTATGAACAGCACTGATGTGCACAAAACCGATTCTAAAACAGAACTGGGGGAATAGGGAAAAGGTGGAGACTTTTAAAGGGGAAGACTTTTAAAGGGGAAGTGAGGTCAAAGGGGTCTGGCTCATAAGGATCTTCAACCATAGGCTCATTTTAAAATACCACAGTACAAATTGTATGATATTTGACAATATAGTGGCGGGCGGCCGGATCCCATGCCCTGCCGGGATGCCCCTTCTACATATTATGGCGGGAGACACCCTTTCTACACGTGTTCTAGGGGAGCAGCCATGGACATCTCACTACCTCCCCCGGGACGCTTGGTGGCAGCCTCCCTGGCTGACGATGGTGCCTCAGTTTCCCGCAGGGTTTTATGGGAGATGGAGTTCTCCACAGCCCTGTGGGGATCTGGGTTGGCCGCATGGATCCCGGAGCCCACATGGACATCTCTACAGCCCCGCCCGAGAATGCAATTAGGCACAGGTGATCAAGCACCTGGAGCACTTCCGGGTGGGCTATAAAAAGGGCCAGCCACCACCACTCAAGGAGCCAGAGTTGGGAGGAAGGAGACAAAGCTTGAGAAGGAGTGGTGGTAACGGAAGAAAGGTGGTGTTGCTGTGTGTTGGACTGGTGTTTTGTGGGACTGTGTATTGCTTGTGGGTCACGGGGAAGACGTGTGCCCAAGGGTGAAGAAAAATAAAAGTCTTTGTACTTTTTATACGTGCCTCCGTGTCCATTTGTGTTGGGTCAGGCGCTTATATAGTGCCTTTGTTACTATATATATATATATATATAGTCACACACGTGCGAGTAGGAGGCAGCTAAAGGGACTGAGTAAGTGTAATAAAACATCCGACCAGGGGCGACGGAGTGCGCTGACTGTTTTTCTCAGTTCCCTACAGACCTTTCCCGGGAAATCCTGAAAGGTTTCGGTGCCTCAGAAAACATCACTTCTATAGCCGCCCCCTTTGCTGACATCACTTCCGAAGCCGGCTCCTTTGCTGACGTCACTTCTGGTTCCGGCCCTTTTGATGACATCAGTTCCTCTATGGGCCTTTAAAGCCTCCATCTTAGGCTACTATAGTCAGTTCTGTTGTGGACTCTGTTTTATGCACATTGTGCTTCAAAAACTAAAACTTTTGCAGCTGGGAAACACAATATACTGGTGGCTGCCCCAACTCTTGATGTCTTTTGTGTATTATTATCACAATATATATATATAGATTTATATATATATAATATATATCTATACTAATAAAAGGCAAAGCCCTCACTCACTCACTCACTCATCACTAATTCTCCAAGTTCCCGTGTGGGTAGAAGGCTGAAATTTGGCAGGCTCATTCCTTACAGCTTACTTACAAAAGTTGGGCAGGTTTCATTTCGAAATTCTACGCCTAATGGTCAAAACTGGAAGGTATTTTTCTCCATTTACTGTAATGGAGTTGAGCTGGAAAGACGTGGGGGCGGAGTTTCGTGTGACATCATCACGCCTCCCACGTAATCACGTGAACTGTCAACGCAGTGCATAGAAAACCAAGAAGACCTCCAAAAAGCACTGAAGAAAACATGCATTATATAATTGAGAAGGCAGCGAAACAATAAGAAGCGAGCGAGTGACATATACTGCCATATTCATGACTGCTGCTACCTCGGAAAGAAAGCACGGTGTAAACCTAAACTTTAAATTAAGTTCATAGACAGGCTGCCTCTGGTGTTTCACATGCCCACGGGTAATGTGGGATACAAGTTTAATGAGAGGACGCAGGATATAAATGAGAGTTTTGATCAATTTGTAACTAAGTTAAAATTGCAGGTGAAGGGCTGTGCTTATGCAAATTCCGAGAGACTGTGTTTGTGGGGGATTGACAGTTAAGGCGGGGGGGGGGGTCACGTCATCATCTCCCTCCCATTCACCTCATTTCGCTCTGAGCTGAGCTCCGCTAACGCCGCCTTCCCAAGCAACTTCGCACACTGCCACCAAATACTCACAGAAAAATCCACAAGTTAATACACACGCTGTCTCTAGAGTTTCTCCACACTGAATCCTCCAGGCACTACTTACAAAAGGTTACATTGACAATCCTGTTACGTTATTTTTAAAATCTTTCCTTTTCTTAGCACAAGCACAGCTGAGAAGCTTCGATGCATGTGCTCCATAACGTAAAAAATAATGCATTTAATCACACTTTGCATTACAAGCAAAGGGGAGCTTTTGTCAATGCATGATTTCCTGGTACACCGATTACTTTGATCAGCGCATCCCTATTCATTTTACCCTCGCACCACCTTAGTTTGAGAAGAAGTATGAAAAAATATGAGCTTAACACAGAAAAACAGATCACCAATTCAAGCTTTATGAATAATCGATTCGCCATCAATAATTGTTTTGGTAAAGCCATACTCAGTGTAATCCTCCTTCCATTTTATAATTTTTCCGCCACTAGCCATGATTAAATGAACGGTAAAAAGTAAGAGCAAAGCGAGGTGACTTATTTAGGCAGGCATATATATGACAGCAACACTCATGACAATGTCAATCATGTTACGCTATTATTAAAATGTTTCCTTTTCTTTTCATTACTTCTTTAACACACTACTTCTCGCTATGGTAGGCGGTATTTTTGTATATATATATATATATATATATATATATATATGAATGACCTCCAAAGAGCGCTGAGACTTTTGATCACGTGAACATGTCTGCAAAAGCTGGGGTCTCCTGCCCAGCAAAAGTCGAACAGCCAGCGCGCGTGCATAGCTGTGCCGGCCTTTAAGATGCTGACTGCGCTTCTGCCTTAAGTCAAAGTGAGCACTTTTAATTTTTTTCATCCTCCCCCTGAGCTATAGCCCAGACAAGTGCAAAGACGGGACCCCTTTTCTACACCGCGGCAAACTAATATTAAGGCGATTTGCACTTTCTTTTTGCATATCGATTATGAGGTCGTCAGCTCGGATTATGAAGACACGCACGAGTGGAGGACTGACAGTGCCATCACAGCCGATTAATGGCAGGAGCGTCTCATCAGTCTACACAAGACCCACCACGACTCTCCCCAAAAGGCGATTATATCGTCAGCGAACACATCTCTCTATACTATATAAAAGAAAAAGGCAACTTTCCTTTTCCTTTTTCCTTTTATCCCAAACCAAAGCCTTTCTCTCTTAACACTGCAGAGGACACAAAACTAATTTTCTTTAATTGCTGGTAATGCCGGTAAGGCACATTACCAGAGGCAGAAATTTGAACGTTCACATAGAAAATGTAATTTCTATACCACAGCCGTCGTGTAGCGCCTTTCAAAAGGGATCTACTACCGAGAGATGATCCATATACATTTTAGCTGCTGTTAGTTACTTACCTGTTGTGTTACACAGTCTTTAAAATGTAGTTTACCTGAAACCACTCCAGTAGTGCTCAATGTACCTGTACTTCTTAAAACGTTAATGTTTTACTGTTTAATAACTTATAGACTATATTTTATTATTTTTCCCTTGCACTCAGTGACCAAAGCTATACACACACATATAGACACATACAAACATACACACAAGTATATATATGTGTATATATATGTATGTATGTGTATATATATATATATATATATATACACACACACACCCCTATCTACATTATATATATATATATACACA